>NW_010195751.1:0-36187 GCF_000695765.1 Mesitornis unicolor
AATTATTCCCTGCCCAACTCTCCAGTATTTGAATTTAAACTGACAAATAGTAAAGAAGTTTTATAATGGTGTTCCTTTGGCCTTCAGCTCACACACTATGCCTGAGTTTAGGGAAGCAACAGGGGAAACTGGTAAAAGATCTGTGTGAAGGTCACTGCTAGGAGCTTGCTCCCTCGGTGTGTAAGGCTTCAGGGGTGCCTCTAAGGGAATGGGTAAATTAATAAGGAAAATTTCTGGGGCTGGAGTGTGAGAAGAGGGAGGACTCCTGTCTTTCCAAACTTCCAAGTTACATTTCTGTAGCACTGCTGCAGTTCCCAAGGGCCACATTAAATATTGGTTGTTTGAGAGAGAAGGTTTGATATGAGTGAAGTCTTTGAATTTAAGAGAAATCATGTGGGGCAAATTAAATTTGCCTTATGACTTAGTGAGAGAACAAAATTTGACTTTATTTTGCTTTAATGGATTATTTACCACCTTCTTTATATTTAGGAAATGAAAAATATTGGAATAGGAGTTAATTTTAAAGACCCTTGACTTGCATATCTCTGCTCTGATAGCAATCTTGGCCATATGCAGTTTGCAGTTGTTTAATGTCTGCCTTAACATGTCCATTTGTGTAATGTATTACGTGCCCACAAGAGTCAGCATGAATTCATTAGTATTTCTGAATTGCTCTTGCATCATCTGGAGAAGCGTGCTCACATACCTGCTAGGTATTAGAAGTGAAATCCCGGTTTTATTTAAGCTAATAGCAAGAACTTTGATGGACTTCAAAAGAGGTAAGATATCAACCAATTACCATAATTAGGTTGTTAAGAATTGTTCAGCTCCAAATTTTGTAATAATTCAAAAGCTGTTAACTTCATGAATGTTAAGTCAGATGCAAGTATAGCATGTTGCAAATCTTCTGGTGCTTATGCACTCGCACCTAGCAGTGGAGACTATTCACATTCTTAGTGCTCAGCACATTCCAGAGCCTTGATGAGGCAATTAGAAAATCCATATAAATAAGCCTAGAAAATGTATAACAGTATCTTTTCTTAATGTTGCCACTCAGGTAGTGCCCAGTTCTTCTGTGGTTTTTACCTACTACTGAGCTCCTGCTATGAGAGGTTTGCTTGAATAGTTAATTTGGAAGCTGAGTGTAAAATGAAAAATCCAAAGACCAGCTCTGTGGGATGTTTTGTGATACTGGTGGAAATGTTCTCTCCAGTCAGCATCTCCAAAGACCATAAAACTTGATTTAATCTTTTTTTTCTACTGTACAGTCCCCAACAGACGTTGACTGTTAATAGTTTTTACAGCTCTAATTTAATCTGGTAGAGTATTGAACTTGTACATGAAAGGTAATAAAATCCTTTTAGTAGGAAGATGGAGTTTATGTTCAGAATAACAATCTATCAGTTTTGCAAAGGATTGTTGAATCGCTGCTTTATAACTGTGCTCAGATTAAGTCAGCCTGGCATTTTTTTGAGCCTTCCTTTTCAAGAAAGTAAGTTAGAATAACAAAACTATGGTCTTTGGTTGTTAGGGAAGCAATCTGCTTGAATTGGCATGGGGACGCTGTAATTTGTAACGGGTATCTGGATGTCTGCTCTGTGTGTGTTCTTGGCTTGGGTGTGTTGCTAAATATTATTTTCAAATAATGTGAACTTCTGTCTTCATGAATTCTAATGCATGTCACTTTTTTGTAGCTGATTTTTATGTCTCATTGCCCTGTTTGATTTCATGTCTTTAGGATCTAATTTGATTGTGTGATATCAGGTATACAAGAGCATCTCCTGCTGGAAATCCAAAACCTCCGGTGCAAGTTGAGGAGCTGCCTATGTGTGTTTGTCCCAGAAGAGCTGGTTACCATTTTCTGCAGTGAATGTTTTCCAGGAGAACTTTATTTTCTACTGTAACTTCTCAGGCTGCCATATTTTTCGGCTGCAGCCGTATTTTCTAGAGTGCTGCCTCAGAAAGGTCAAAGGATACCCTGACCTCGCTGAGCATCATGAGACTGCGTAGCAGCAGAACCTGACCTGGGTCTGTACTGCGTTTCCCCTGCAACTGAGCAGAAAGGATTTAGGACGTGAGCAGTTAGCAGGGTGCATTCAAAGCCATTGGGTAGCTAGCAGATGACCAGCTTTTGAAGGGGCTAGCAACAGGATACTGAGTTTGCCCACTTCTTAGGGCCAAGTGGTGGCTGTTTCTTCTGAACATATCAGGCTTGCCTCAGCATTCACTGGCATGACCTTTGGATGTTTTCTGCATCTGTACCAGACAAGGATGTCGGACCAGAGATTGTAGGAATGGGCTTCATTCCTGGTGTGGTTTTGAGTTGCAGTCTTACCAGTCTGTACCCCTTCATTGGAAAACTTTTTCAGACAGGTGCTTTTTTCATAATGTATCTGTACATGCATGGTACATTAGCATCAGTTTTCTTGTTTACAAATATCTCTGTTACCTCATTAGTCCTGAGCAGCGCGACTTGAAGCTGTCTTCATCATCTCAAAACCATCTTGCTACTAAGCTAATAAGCCATCCTTCCGTTTTTGTGACATGAATGTTAAAATGCTGTAAACAAGCTTCCAAAGGAGCAACAGCAATTTTTCATGCAGGATATATTAATTTGTCTTGTAATATTCTTTTTATGTCAACTGCAGTATTTCCCTGTGCTTAAGCATAGATATCTTTTCATGAGTGTTTGTCTGAAGTGACAGCAAGTTGCCAGAGATGTTATCAGACACAACACATGAGGATCAATAAAACCTCAGTTGTGACTGAAGGTATTAAAAAAATAGGGAAAAATACAATTAGAAGCTGAGTACTATTGGTAGGTTTCTCCCACAGTTTGTGAGTGTTTAGGTGGAAAGTGGAAAATAAAGTATTTGCATTTAGACCAGCAGTTTCTGAAACACCACAGACCAATATCAACTAGTAGGGTTTCTGTCACATAATGCAAACAGGTGTATTTGGTGCAAAATATTGAATGCTGTTCCCTCTGCAACCACGTGGTTCTGTGTGATGATGATGAATGAGCTCAAGACCCCTGAAGTGCTAAGTGCCTGGGTCTGTGGCCGTGTATCTGGTTACAGTGTGATTATTTTAACTACATCTCTTGAATATCAGCATTGCGCTGTGCAGCCAGAGTCCAATTTGAACCCTGGAGGGGAATTCTCCTGAAATGACTCATTGGTGAACATCTTTCTGAAAAGCAAATAGAGCGTTCAGGGTCCTGAGCAGTAGAACATGACGCTGGCAGCATGTACCATGAAGAGGCCTTTCATCTCAGCTTATATCCCTTGATATCTAAACAGCAGCAGAAGTTTGTTTGAAGCTACAGTGCTTTTTCTAGCTGTTCACCCAGGAAGATCCCAAGTGCCTTATTAGAGCTGTGAGTTAATAGGAGAAAATAAGTGCAAGGAAATTATAGCTGGAACCTTGCAGTCTTACAGGTTGACGCAGCGATCTCGGAGCGTGCCATGTGGATTCCCTCCCACTGTAAGGAAATACAAGTGAACACGTAGCTTCCAATTTTGCCCAGAAAGTCCAGTGATGTGAAGGAGAATATTCTTCTATCCCTCACTGTGGATGGGGATTGATCTCCGTGTGATCTTTTAACTCGAAGTAGCAGTCTCTAATCTGATCATGGAAACAGCGCTCATATTGATGCCATGGGAGGCTGTTGCACGAAACGGTGGCAAGCGGCGAGTGAGAGGGATGGGAGGAGTATGAGGATTTGTGTTCAAAATGTATCATTTCTCACTTCAGAGACGTTAATTATTCCTTTGTGGGTTTGATGGCACTGATTTTAGTAACATCAGTCCTGTCAAGTTTAATGAAAGAGGATTTTGGCCTCTGTCAGCAAGTTGGTTTTGAGTATGTGTGTGAATGTATGCAGTTAACTGACAGATATGCTGTGTATGCTTTGGAGACAGCAAATATATGAAATTGGGTTGGTCCAAATTGGTATTTCGAGTCTATTGCTTACGTGGAAAAGAGTATGTGTGATGTTAATATGCACTATACGTGTCAGGCCTGGTTACTATAGGAATTCACTGGTCTGTTCTGTAATAGACAAGATCTAACTTACCCTGCGTGAACAAGAACCTCCCAGTTCTCCTGTGTAACAAAGCCTCTGTGTTTCCTATGTGGTTTCATGGCAAGTACTCCTCATTTTAACTTTGGAAACAGTTCCAGTAACACCAGAGCCAAATGTGGCTCTGATAGTTCTTTCCTTGGTGCTTATGGACTAGATGAGCAGTAAGAGCAAGAAAAGAACACTGCCACAGACAGGGAAGTCACCCACGAGATGGCTGAGCTTTCAAAGGCAAGAAAGAAGTTATGTTTATTCTCTCCTTTTTTTTTTTAAATGAAAAATTAAAAAGACTCCCAACATTTAAAAATATAATCTGTCATAGCTCAGGTATTTGTGCAGGTAGGAGATCTCCCCAAAAGTACGCACTAGGAGGGGACAAGAGTCTCCTAGAGTGACTAGGAGCTTCTGACAAGACTCCGTACGGGTGATGAGGCCAACGCAGCGTAACAGCCATGTCCGTTGCAGTGATTTTCTAAGCACTGCTTCACAGCAGCGTAGTGTGGGGCTGTTCCTCAGCGTCCTGGGAGTGTGCCAGGGTAGCCTCCACCATGGCAAAGTTGTATTGTTTGTAGCAATATAATTTAGTGGTTAGAACTGGCCATGTAATGAGTAACACAGTTGCAAAGTGTGAGCCTTGTAAATACACAGTAGAAGTACAAAAGCCATAACAAGGGAGGCTGGTGACTATCTCACAAATCTGCTGTAGCTGCGAGCCTTGTTTACTACGAGACTTCACTGATGTTTCAAACCTGGCCCCGAGTCAGAGCATAAGAGGGAGTATCCTTGGAAGCTCCCTTTATTTAGAACCACTGCAAGAAAACAAGGAATGAGAGCTGCCTTTGGTTTTTTGTTTGTTATTTTAAAAATCTGACTCCCTGTTGCAAAGCTGTAAGATGAGCAAATGGCTCTTGCACCTGGCAGGCTACCATCAGCAATTACTGCAATGCTTAGTGTCTTTCTGCCACCAGCAGAAGTATCTTTGCTGCTTTTCATGTCACAGATTTCAGTGTTCTTATGGGAATGGTACAATTAGAGCCACAAGATTTAGTGCTCTAATTCTCTTTTGTTTGCAGCAAAAGGGAAACACAGGGAAGGATGATACATGTGGCTGGGTTTTTGTTTTTATTTTACTGACCAGCAAAAATACTGTGTATATATAACTGTGATAATAACAGAGTTTGTTTAAATCCATCAAACCATTCCATTAGGAACCAGATTAAAGGCTATTAGTTCACATAAGGAATTTTGGATTTTAAAAAGAAATGCTGCAACTATATTTCACTCCTCTGTTTACAAACCTCGACATCTGAGCAGGCTGTACCTTATGTATTTCTGCATGGGTTTTTTTTTGGTAAAAATGCTTTCTAGTTTTAGATATCTCATTAACACGATGCCAATGTCAAGAACACTGTTTTTGACAAGTGTGTCAAAAATGCTGCTTATGATAATTGTGTGGATGGGAAGGAAACGTGGTGGCTGACAGGAATCCAGGTTTCATTTTTAGCCCTTCCATTCTTATCCTGTGTGTGGCCTGAGATGAATTGCAAAATCAGACCTTTTCAAAAGGGACATCTGTGACCATGAATGCAATTCCCCTGTTCTAAACCAGCACGTGACAGTGAGATGTTAAAATCGGAGCTCTTGACCCTCAGTTCAGTGGAGAGAAATGGGAACCACCAAAAGACAGTTCACCAGATCCATTTTAGGATGAGGTGAACTACCACAGGCGCTCAGAGTGGCTGATTTGCATCTTGTGGTCCACAGCTTAGACACCAAGGTGAAGGTGAGCAAGATCCATTTGTGGCCCCGGATCTTCCACAGTGATGTAGAAGATCATTCCTCTGGTGACTCAGCCTTGCTATTCTCACAAGCAAGCTGCTGCTCCTGCTAAAATTCATGCACACTTAAGAAAAGGTTTAAATTATAGCCCTGTTGAGCCTTAGTTTCTCTTTCAATGAAATTAAGCTGTTCGTCAGATCTGCATGTTTTAAGTATTAATGGACGGGCTTTATTAATGGACGCTCCAGGAAATGAAATCTCACTGTCTTGATTGTCTGACCAGTCTTGCTAGGGTCTGTGGAAGATCACGTGTTTTCCTGCTTCAGGTGTTAGTCCCTTTCATGTACCAAACTGCACCTTTAATTTACCAACTACACACCCTGGTGTGCTTGCTCTGTGGGCAAATTGGTAAATTGGTCAGCTGCCGAAAGGGAGCAATTTGAATTACCTGAAATGAGCACCAGTGTGATGAAAATACATTACCTCTCTCCCTCAGATAAGCTTCAGATTGTATTGAAATAGAATTAGGCCGAGGGAGTCAGTGTACTGGATAATAATGAAATGCTTAATGTGGATTAGCTGCATATAAAATTAATACGCTAGAATGAATTGCTGAAGAAAGGAAATGATGTCATGCTTTTATCCTGACTCTAATGACTTAAAAATGCTGCACTCCTTTGTAGAAGCAAAGCTATTGAATCTGTGCTCTTTATTTGGGTGAGAAAAACAGATATAAAGTATTAATATGTGTATAAGCTGTCAACTCAAGATCCCACTGGACCAAGGCCATAATGTTGGCTCTGGACCACATCTGAGAACTTGCAGAGATGGGGATGAAGTCCAGGAAAAATAGGTACATGAAAACAAGAATCTGAACCTAAAACTCCATCATCACCTGCCTGGACTTAGCTTTGGAAGCCTCTCGGTTGATTGAGTTTTATTGCTGCTGTTTGTTGGTTTTCCCTGCCAATAATATTGATGGCTTTTTCCACTTCGGGCATTTTCTTCTGAGAGTTAAATCTAAGTGTACTCTTTGGTTTGGACCATCCAAAGGTGAGTGGAAATGTTGCTTGCCCAGCGAGATCTTAATGGGTTTCATACAAAGCAAACTTTCCAAAATAGTTGGCAAAGATAATCTTTGACTGGGAGGTATGGAAGGGCTGCAGAGTGAGCTGAGGCATAAAAATTACAGGTGTTCTTCTGCACTCTCTGAGGCGTTTTGGTTGTCTTTTTTTCTGTTCTTAAAGCTTTCTTGTTGCCTTGTCTGTCCTAGGTTCGTTCCTGTTCCTCAATGCGTCAGAGAGGCTGAGCCCCGTCATCCTGAGCCCTTGGCTGAGAAGCAGCAGTGACCAATGTATAGTTCAAGTGGCTGTTTATAAGTTTTACCAGCAGAATGGAGAATATATTGCTCGTGTCCTTCCCATTGACGAAAACAGCAGTGAAATGTTATCAGTGGAGGGTCCAGAGAGACATGGGTAAGTCTCATTTGACTCACAGATTGACTTGAGAAGAATCACACAATTGTGTCGCAGTATAGCCACAAAATGTATGCTGCACATCTACTAAGGTGAGCAGGGCACCACACCAGGTAGATGTTGGTCTTGCAGAGGTCTAAGTTATTGTAGAAGCTTGAGATTGGTGCTTATTTTATTGTACAAAGCATCAGCAAACTACTGGATCCATGTAACAGTGAGTCTCAGAGTTAACATCTTTATTCTCAGTGCTTACAAGTACAGACCTAGTGTGGATACACTTCTGAAGTTTAAAGCTTTTTTGTCTAATTTGCTCTAATTTCTTTTTACTACTTGTTTACCCAAATACACTATTGGGCTTAGAATATCTACTGAGGCTTTGCAGTTTGGTGTGTCTGCATACATTTTAAGTTTTGTCTTGCATTTGTATTTTATTAAATGCTGCCTTTTGTCAATAAAGCAGTTCAGAGCTACTGCTGGAGGAGGAAGTCTTTTCAACTTTTAAGGGTGCAACTGTTTGAAATGTTTTATCCTCTGTGTGAAATTAACCTTAATTATAGATGATGGCTTAATTTGTCAGACTTCCTGTGCATTCTTTTCAGTTTTGGTTAGCAGTAAAACAGCAGGAGCCATAGCTGAACATAGTAAAGATTTTTGAATGCTATAGTAGTAGAGTAACTTAGAACTGAATTTGGATATAGGTGAGGCTAATACTCTACTGGCTCTGTATACTGTTTTTTTTTACTTCCGCTGTGAAGCGTGTGTTAAGAAGCATAGTTTTTATTAAGTATCTCAAATGTTCTTTGTTTTGATGTGATAGATTAGAGGGTTTCTAATAGCAAGTCCTGCTGGCTTCTGCTTATAACAAGATGTCATTATCTGATTACTGTCTACAGCAAAGTCTGTATTTTCCAGTAGCAAAAGGAGAATGTGCAATAAAAAACCTTACAGGAGATAATGTAGCTCATAGAAACAGTTTGAATAGTTGTAATTCTCGTATAACACATGGCCTATAAAAGTGAGGAGGAGAGCTTGCATGTGGATCTAGATCATACTTAGTTCCAGCAACATCATCCAAATTGTAAATTACTGTTGATGTCTGGGGAAAGGTAATTAGGGGAGCCGCAGCAGCTGTCTTCTTCCTTAGCTCTTAGCAAATGCTGTGCTCTGTGTCACAGCTAATAAACATGGTCGGTGCAAAGTGCCTCCTGCACTGGCAATGCCCCTGTTCCTTGGCACTTGCAGGGAACACTGCTGTGTGCCGAATGCTTTGCCGTGGTGCGTGGAGCAGCTTTAGCTTGAATCTGTGGGTGGGCAGAACTTGCCAGCAGCACAGACAAGTGCCAAATGTAAGGAGCCCTGAAGGAAAGGGAAACGTCGCTTTACCTGTGATAACAAATGCCTGCTTTTGCCATCTGCTGGAGACAATATGGACTACTCAGTTGTGTGGTGCAGGTGGAGGTTGTCACCACAGTAAAGAGGCTCTGTGTTTTTAAAGAAAGTGGTTTTGGTTACAGCTTGGCTATCCCATACACTTGCAATAAGTGTAGCTTTCTCTCCAAGACCATTTCCATGCCGTGTTGGGTAGCCAGGATGTGCCTGTGGCTTTCATGGTTTCATGTGGCTTACTCCTTGGTACTCTGTGTGCTATAAAACTGTGGTCAGAGCAACTGGCAGGCTCATTTTTACCCCTCTGGTGCTGTCTCTTCATGGTGAGAGGTGGTAGCTCTTCACCCAGCTCAGCAATGCAGAAAGGCTCTGATACTCTGCCCACATAATTGTCACATAGGGATAATTAAGTGCCTACCCACAGCCTGCAGCTCCAGATGATAGCGTTTGTTACCGTTTGCCTTGAACCTGAAGTCCAGAATTTATAAGTGTTCCTCTGCCCTTTGGAGCGATAATATTTGATTATCCCAGCTCTGATAACCAAACATGCAAATCTCACTTTTATAAAAATCTTCATTTCTTTAAATAGGAATCAAGAGGAGCTGATGCAGAATAATTCAATAAAGTTCTTAAATGAACTAGCAATCCTACAGTGGAAATCTGTTCTGTTTAATATTTTAATTTGTCTTGAAAATTGCAAAGAATTGTTTGTATTGAATTCTTTGACCATACTATAAGCAAGTGATTTCTAAAATTTTAGCTCTAGGCAGGAGGTAATTGAATTCGTCAGTGTTGAGCCTGCACTAGAAATAAAAACACTCTGAAGTTTCGCAGATGACACTTCTTTGTTTCAATATATATTGCTTTGCACACAAGAGGTGTAAAGTGTGTGTAGTTCCCAGTGACTCGTACGTGCAGTAGTGAGTCCATGCCATTGCTGAAGATCAAGCTCATAGCTGGAAGAGTAAGTTTTATTAAAACAAATGCACCTGAAATGCAGTAAAGCAATAAATTAATTCCAGGGTAGATTTTCTCGTATCTTGAACTATGCACAGTGTCAGTATCTTTTTACTCTTCTTGTGGTTTTGTTGTTGTTGTTCTTTAAACCTCATAACATCTTACAAGGTTTTCACAGTCCACGTACATTTAGAGGAGAAAAATGTAGATGCTGTCAGGTATTACTATTTTATTCAGGGTGAAACCAGGCAAGCAAAGGTTTTGGTTGATGGCACTTGGAGCTGATTTTAAGTAGAATATATGTAAAGCTATGAAACTTTGTTAGTTGGGTAGAGACAGCATAGCACCCAATATATATTTGTTGCTAGGGTTCAGCCATGTTGTCTTTGTGTGCAAAATGCCAGGTGAGATTTCGATGGATACTCACCATGCGTAAAGTCTCTGAGGCAGAACTTGTGATGTTCTGTTTGCTCCTCTGGTCTCATTCTCTCTAGCAAAAAATAGCCCAAGTCTGTGCACTAGAGTTGTACTAATTCCGTAATGCGGCATAGTCATTACAGAAATTGTTGTGTGGAAGACGCATGTTTGTTTTATTGTCTTACTTGACACATTTCACTGCAGCTGATGTATTGTGCACAGGAAGAAAGCTCGCTAGTTTAAAATGCGTTGCATAGCAGTAGGATAGGGCAGATGGAGCAGACACCAGGAAGAACATGCCAGGAGTGATAACTGTGAATGGTTCTTGAGTGATGAAACACCAGAAGTTAGCAAAGGGTTGCTTGGTTTGTATTACACAGAAACTTTGCCAAATACAATAATAACTTTTCTACATAATATTTGCCACAATGGTTACCACTCAGAAGATAAAATTATGTCCTTGTTTATCAGTTCAGCAGAATTGTATACCGTGGAGTTACTTCCACAATTTGAATGTTGACTTGGAAATTCTGGGTGCTTGTCAGACTGTCACTGTGGCCACTGATTTCATTGCACCTCTTATTTGTTTTCCCATCTGTTAAATTTATAATTATAGAGCTAGTAAAATTGTGAATGTGCTTAGTAGAGTGGTGAAAGCACAAAGGAAAACTTGTCAACAGGGTTAGAGTTTGTAATAGCAGATCGATTTTTATTTCTTTTGATCTGTGTATTTCAGAGAAGTTAAGAGTTGGGCAAGGACAAAAATAGCATTGTTCGTTTTAATTACCATTACTACTTTACATCTCTACCCACACTATTAGTGGTAAGTTGCAGTATTATATAGTATATATCAACCCAAACTTTTTAATAAGCCTGTAGCAAATGGCAGCATAACTTCAATTTGGCCTTTCATTACAGACCTCCTTCATCACTAATTGCATAGTCACGTTCTTGCCCCAGAAAATAAAGTAACAAGTGGATCTTTATACCATTCATGTGACTGAAGGTCATTGAGGCCTCTCTGAAGAAGGGAAGTGGGAAAGATACTCAGATCAGCTACTTTGGCAGCGATACCAGGTTACCAGCCTTGTTCAGATGTCAATTCAGAAGATAAGATTTGAACTGCTGGATTGAGTTCACCACTGACATCTGTCCCGCATTTCCTGCAGGAGCTGCATGCAATGACTCTTTTGTCATGTCGATGCTTTTTCTCTGTAGAACAGAACAGTATAATTTCTCTTGGATATTTTTCTGTGTCTTTTTAGATTGTAATTGCTTTACGTTAGTGGGGCTTTGTCTCTTCCTACAAATCTTTGCAACGCTTTAGAGGCAAAGGGAGCTTGAGACTGTGGCATTAACAGATGATCAGTTTTATCACCAAAAGCTTAAGGGATGTGGACAGCAGAATCCATGCATAGAATTGTCTGTACTGAACTCTTTTGACATAAGCAGGTGCATACAAGTCACATAAAATGACTTGGCAAGCCATACATGCTTTTTGGGCTGTGAGTAGAACCTCCAGGTTAGTCTAGAGCGTTAACCAAACTTGAGATTCATCTTGAAGACTTTTGTGTAAATATGTGAAATAAATGGTATCTCTCAAATAAAACCTGAGATCTGAACTTGCATGCATGAGCAAGGAAGCCACAAAATACTACTGTTATGTGTAGCGAGTACTTTAGTAGGTACATGTATATTTCTGCACAGAGCACTTCCAACAGAGAAAGAGCACCTGTTTTTGAAGGTTACTACAAATCATGATATGCTGTTCCCTTTCTGGCATCTACAACTTCACTCGAGATTGATTGCATTGATAGATGTCAAGGAAAATAAATGAAGGAATCACTAGTAACTGTCACATTTGACCTTGAGGCTTGAAATCTGAAAGTTATTTCTTGTACTTGTGTTGTTCCTTTCCTTGTTCTTTTTTTTTCTTTTTCTTTTTTTTTCTTTTCATCTTTCCAATAGCTTCACAAGTCTGTCAGAGATCCATAGGCTTAGTCGAAGGAATTTACTTTCCTGGAACCCTTTAACCTTAAAAGTACCTTTCTCAAGTTAGTGATAATATGAATTTGGTTGACTTTTTTTTGTGGATGAGGTATTTTTTTTCCTTCTTCTCTCTGAAAATCTACAAAGTTCTTTAGGGAGGAAAAAAACCTTTGTTTTGCAAATCCCTGGACTAAGACATATGAAGAATGATGACCGACGTGTATATATTTGGGGTGCTTCATATGAGCACTTAAACTCATTTTTAGGCGTCAAAATATGTCTCAGAAAATTCACAGCATATTTTACTTTCAGAGAATCCTAAATCAGGAGTTTGAATCATTCAGTCAAAACTATGTGTTTGAGAAATTCAAATAGTCCAGGAAAATAATCTGGTTTTATGGATTCATTAGAAACTAAATCTCTCCTGCCTTGGTGGCCAGGCACCACTAATCCCTAGTTCACTCCAACTGTTCTAGACAGAAAATTAGCACTTAAACTTTTCCTGTGCTTTTACCACCTTTTGGTTCCTTTCAGTCTGTCCAATGCATCCCTCTTCGTTGCATGTAACCTCAAGCACAGCAAAGCAGTAGCTTGAAACTGCTCCAGAAGGATTTACTGTGTTGTCAATTGAGATTGGACTGTAGCAGTTTATTTCCACTTACAGACAGGTATATGGGAGTGAACTTTTTATTACAAAGAATGATATATTAATATTAACAGAAACTGAATTTTGAGTGCCATTCACTATTGAGGTATATCATATAGTAAAGCAACAATATCATGTGACCTCTTGAACCCAATAAAGTAAGTTCAGTAACGTGTAATTTCAATTACTCATTTTTAACAGTTGATTACAGTGCCAATCAAACCGATTGGAAATTAATTTGGAGTAGTGTGGGGTGGGGGGGGAGAATCCAAATTAAATGGGAGGTCCAAAGTTGTGTAGTTTACTTCCAATTACAGTTACAAAAAAGAGTAGGAAACAAAGCCATATTAAAGTTGAAATAAGTAACAAATTAGGGCAATTTTTGCCCAGTGTATCAAAACTCAGCTTACTACAGAAGCAAAGGATCCTTGTGGCTTCCCAAATAATCGTAACCTGTTTGTGACCTCCTTGGGCTCTGGGAGCTACTTCTGTGCATGAAACCCCAGAACATCTGGCCCCACAGAAATTATACCATACTACCATAGGGTGCCCTTGAAAGTCACTGGTTTGGGTATTTGTTCTTTTGAAACCAAAGATTCCTTAATATAAATTATTTCTTGCATGGCTGAAACAATTTCTTCAGACCACTCTGAGCAACCTAATCCAACTTTATACTGTCTAAATCCTGAGCACAAAAGTCTGGCATCTTAAACTTTTTTATGTTGTGTCCTTCAGGATTATTTGCAGCCTTTTCTTTTCTGGTTTTTATGCTGCTCTCGCTTTCTAAAGTCTAGGGGTTTTTTTTCCTCCCCTTTTCTCATTTCTTTAACCTGTTTCCCTTGTTTTATAGATCTCCTGTTTTTCTCTCTACCTGAGGCTTCTACTTTAGTTTTTACAAGTCATTCCAAATGAATCTTTACAGCCCCATATTCATGCTAGTCCATGTTGCACTTCATAACAATGTAGGCAAGCCAGAACAAATTTGAATTTCCTTAAACCTAAACAAGTGCCACAGGTACACACACCACCCAGCCTCCTCTTCCCAAGCACACACACACACACTTTCATTTTGTGTCTTTTTCCCTTTCCCTTTCCTTTCCCTTCATTCCCATTCCCTTTCCTTTTCTTTCCCTTTCCTTTTTTTCTATAAAGAATTGCAAGCAGCCTCTTTAGGATCCTTTGCTACGTTACATCCAATTACGCTTTCCCACAGCCAAAATGCTTCCAGCACTTGTTTCCAGAGACTAGGCAACACGCCTCATTAATATTGCCAGCCTTGTTTCTAGTTATTTTTCGGCTCCCCTCTAGCTAAGCCCTCTGTCTCTCATTTTGCTGTTGGCAAAGTTTTGTGACTAGCCCACGGTATAATTGCTTTCTGTATTTCCTGCTTACTTTTGACCTTAAAAACCTTCTTCTGAGTTCTGTGCAACCTCCTCTGTGGCTGCCCCACCTTGAAGCATGGTTTTGTCAATGTGCACAATTTCCTTGGGGCTTTCCTCGCTAATGCTTGAGAATCTCCTCCTTATCCAAGGCAAATCTACCCTGCTGTAGTAAGTACTGTAGAAGATTTACAAGGTAGTATTCCTCCTTTCAAGTTCAGAGAGAAATTATTCGCTAGGTGCTGATAACCTTGCAAGACTTAAAAATAACGTCCTTGGCCCGTCCAGCTGCTACGAGTGTCAGTGTAGTGCTAATGCAGTCGATTCTGCATACTGAGCTAGGTTCTCCAAAATTGCTCTTAAATTATCTCAGTTCTGTTTCATGATTCGCACCACAGGGTTCAAGTTCCTCAGGGCAGCTTTGCACTCTCACTTTCAAGAACACTGTCTATAGTGCTGCCTCACCAAAAATGGTGCCTGTTATTCTCAAGTGCTGGTAAATCACATGTTTTCCACTCAAGAAAGAAGAACAAGAGCTCTGATAAACTTGACCACTAACCTACAATTTACTTCTGCCTATTAACGAGAAATCAAAGATTTATTCAACAGGAATTTGCAAGTTAACTTTCAATAAATTCCAAACTGTAAAAATGAAGGAAATGAAGGATAAGAAACTATATTCAGATGCTTGCTGCGTTGGCAGAGAAGGAGACTTGGGGTTCTTTCCAGTGATGGAGGAAAGTACTCAACATACTTTCTTTCTGCAGGAATGATCTGGGGTGTTTAACACCAGTGTGAAGCATTTTGCAGAGCTTTTAATTTAAAACTCCTGTACCATATTTGTCAACTAGTATTCCTAATACCTGAAAGCGTTTTTCTGCCATTTTTCGGCAAAGTAGCTACTTTTGTTTGCTTTGCAATTTTATTGTTTTCTATCCCTGGTACAGTAGAAATTATATTTCTGTAACAAAATACTGTCTCAAGGGCTCTTGGCAAACAATTAATGTCAGTGGGTAGTCTGGCAAAAACATGGTTTTGGGTTGACACCAACACCAAAGGCACAGGTTTCAGACAGATTTGTCAGATCTGCTTTGTATGCTGCTTTACGCAGCTTCTTTCTTGTCTTTTGCATTGTGGCAGAAGGCTTTTTCACACACTGTGCTGGATAATGCTTGTTCTTAATAGGAATCAATATAGCAAAGCCATGAACATTCGTGGCTTGCACTGTAGCATTTTGGTATCTCTTACACAGAAATGATCAGTCCTCCACATCATGTTTGGAAGTACTTACCTTTTCCCTACTTTTTTTGAAGGGTTGTGTTCATCTGTTTTCTTTATGGATGTTGAGTTCTCTGAGTCACCGGGTGTAGTTGCCAGCTCTTTGCAAACATCAGTCAGTAACCTTATGATATTTGTTGCCTTCTATATCAGGCTGACTAAATATGATTTTCTATTGGAAATAGCAGCAGTGCAGTTTGTTTACTGAATGTAATTGGAGCTTTTCCTGATCATCCCTGGCTTTGCGTGCCATTCATGCTGATGGATTGAGGCCACAAAGGCACAATAATGAGGTTCCTTTTGACAAGACGAAGCTATTCTAAACTGGGACCTGAACCAGCAGCACCATCTGCCATCCTTGATGAACTTTGCATGAGGATAAGACTGGAGAAGTTCAGTGCAAGCCTAAATCTTTCACGAGGCAATGAAGTTTTTATGACTCTGCTTCATCTAGCAAGGAATACAAGCAGTTGAGTAAATGAGACAAACTCAGCTGTCTCTCATATTCAGATCAGTGGCCAGTTATTATGATGCCTTTATAACAGAATAAAATTACACTAAATGGAAGATTTTATCAAAATATTGACATTGAAATACTTTTTTAATAAAGAAGAACAATAACCTGATTTTCTTTAGCGGAAGAAAAATACCAAGTGTAGAAAAGCTTTCCCTGTGCAGCGTGCTTGCTGAGAAATGTTAAGATAAGTTCAGTTAGAAGATTGCTATCAGTATGTTAAGTGCAATGGATGATGTGATTCTTTTTAGGATGTAAAACATCCTAAGAGTGTCCAGCTAAATGTACTACCTCACCAGAAAATGAAAATGGGAGATGATCAATCTGGATATTGTCTTAGTTTGAATGGAGAGTGTGTTCGCAAATGTAGCAACTGCTTCTGCATCTCTGTTCCGTTCTAAATGCCTGGCTTTCAGGAGGCTGTGGTGTAGAAAGTGTGGGCTAATGCTTTTGACAATTCAGATCCATATCAAAACCATCATGATTGCAATTTGTTATTATTTCTTGCCAGATGAGCTATTCAGAGGCTTATTTCTTGGAGGTCTCTAGATAACATCTGACACAAGTTGATTTCCTTTTTTTTAAAACCAGTTCTCTGGGAACTTGGGCCCCTTTCACTCCTTTAGGCAATTTCTGCGGGTCAAGGCTGGGGCATGTATCTGGACTGCTTGAAAGGGAATTGACTCTGCTCTTACGATTTCTGTTTTAGATAGAGGATTTTGATTGCCAATATTAAAGCAGTTGCAGTTGACAGTGCCTAGTAAAATAGCCCCTCTCAAACAATGAGAGATACCATCAACTTCAATGTTTATCAACAATCGAACCACCATCATTTTTAAGTATTTTTTTTTAAACATCTTGCTTTCTTTTCACTTATTGCTTCCTGCCAGTATTCCATTACAAAAGAAAAAATATGCAGTATAGCTTTACTGTCTTCTTTCCTTAATAATTTGAAAACAGGGAGAATGATGGTGTCTTGGACAACAGAATTTCTGTCTTAGTCAGTTCATTTATCCCTTCTCATTTGCTCCCTGCCGTCTCTCTCTCAACAAGCTCTTCCCTTCTAGTTTTGTCTTCCAGGCTTTTCTTCTAAACAGGCTTTCCAGCTCCTCAGCAGATCTCCTTCTCTATCTCTCTCCTTTCATCTTCACTCCCTGTCTCTTGGCCCTGTCCTGCTTGCCTTTGACTCAAGTATTTTTGTTGCTGTTCTTCACACGTTCCGGATCCAGAGGCTCTGCCCAGGTCTGGCACTGCCAGCTGCAGCCCACGGCGAGTGCTGGTCACCTCCCCTCATGCAAGTCAGCTGCCACTTCTGGCGGAAAATCTCTGCCAAGAGGACACAAACATCAGCCTGTTAGAGGCTTACAACCTGGCTTCATTGAGGTGCATTTTTACAGAAAGGGCCACACAAATGAAGCAAATGATGCCATAGCTCTCCAGCAGCCCTTTCGTCAAGTGATCTGAAGGACTCTTAAAAACATTAAGACTCGGCTGAAGTAGATGATCACAATCAAGCATTGAAGAGATATTCCAGCAGATCATTAGTGAAGTTGGTATTCAATAGAAGAGCAGCTGAGTGGCACTGAATTTATGGCCTTATTTTTACTGGAAGAGTGCAGGTTTTAATGGGGAGAAATAATGTTGATGTCTGGGTGTTCAGAGTCAAAGGAACTGATTCCAGCAGAGATGTTCATGTGTATCTCCTTCCCCTCAGGTGGGTGACCTAGCACAGCTTGGGGAGCAGGCATTGATACACTGAATTTCAGCATATGCACAAAGTCTAGATTCTGCATCTGTTGCAATGTAGAAACACCTGTAGGGGCAAAGAAAAATGAAAAAAAAAATCATTGATAGGCTAGGAAGAGTCTAGGTGTGCATCTGCTTCCGAGTCCTCATCATGAACAGCCCATGACAGACACATTTCTACTCTGCAGGAGACGGCCTTGCACATCCTCTTTCCACATTCTTTTCCCCATGCCCCTCCCAGCTCTCCTTCCTGCTTTAATATTCCCCACTCCTAAGACATGGATATCTTTTTTTAACTGAATTGTGAACATTTCTTTCTCAAATTAATCACTACCCTATCCCAATTTCATGTGCCTTTGATGCCTGGTTTTAATTGCCTTAAAGTAGAAAGCTTCAATGAGCAAAGAAATTAAAATTGCAAAACCCTGATGGCTTTTTTTAGTTGAGTTATTTGCCTCTGCAGTCTACTTGAATAGCATGGTTTTTGGTTGGGGTTTTTGGGGGGTTTTTTAAGTGAGTGATATCACAGAATCACACACAGAATCACAGAACGTTAGGGATTGGAAGGGACCTCAAAAGATCATCTAGTCCAATCCTTATGAGTTTTTCATTTCTGACAGAGCCACAGGCTTCAGTGCAATGACGAGGCTGCATTTTAGCTCCAGAACATACTCTGCGTTGCTGACGTTTTGGGATTGATGTTGCAAGTGAAATGCAGTTGCCTTTTCTTTTGAAGCTGGACTTTACTTGGGAAGGAAACTGCCATTTGGAAAGATTGAAAGCCCTAATATATAATGAAGTCTCAGGGATGTAGTAGAGGGGGCAAAAGTGGGAGTGGAGCACGTTGTACCAACTGAAAAGCCAGAAGTCATTTAGGACAGTCACACAATTTCTTTTATCCAAAAAATGTATCTTCCATGAAATCAGAACTTTTAATCAGAAAAGTTCAATTTTGGTTAAGTGTTTTCCCTTAGAGCAAGCTAGATGAAGTATTGGGTTTTTGGACTGACTCCAAATACATTCTTAGCTATCAGTTCAGGATTACAGTGGATGTCATTTTGCTGCCTTAGTTCATATGCCACAAAGTTTTTATGTCCTTTTTGACAGGGGTTTTTCGTTATCCCTCTGCTGAATCACCAAGTGTCCTCCAGCCATGGTGTAATGACATGCCAGGGAATTTGCATGAGTTGAGGAGCATCATCATGAGTGCTGATGGGGAAAATCTTCATGCAAGGCATAACACCACCATTTGAGTGTCTGTGTATGACTGTGCCGTACGGCATCGTAAGGGAGTGCGTGCAATGGTGAACTGACTGAGAGAAATACTGCAGGTCAGCTGTATAAAGCAAAGGAAAACATGCTGACAAAGGAATATCCATATTTTGCTTTAAAATGCAACTGTGACACTACTTTTCAAATTTTGGGGGGTTTTTGAAGTTAATGAAGTGTAATAGCAAAGCCAAAGTGTAATAGTAAAGGTTTAAGAGCGAAGTTGCTTTGTGGAGAATAATCACCCTGTTGTAGGGCAAGTTTATTAATTATTGAAAGAAAAAGAAGTTGTCTATCAAATTGTTGGATTTCAAATCTGTAATTTGTAGCCTTTTACTGACTCGTTTTTTTTCTAGAACTGATATGACTGCTTTTTCCCGGTATTGACTTTTTCTTAATGACTTCTGCTTGTAGTCTTCTGTAATAACTTATGCCTTGATCGTGCTCAGTTATTATCTGCAGACTGATAGTAGAGTTTGTTTTACAAACAACATTCATTGTAATGTAGCTGTTCAGTACTGGCACAGCAAGCTGTGGTAATAACTTCTGTAGGTTAATGTCATTCTTTATTCAGCTGCTGCTCAATTATCCATCAGAAAGCATCTGGCCGCCTGTTCCTTGCTTGTGACAGCCCTAGTGAGAGTGGCTTAGGTTGGGTTTTTTTTTTCAGTATTTAGGTGTAAAATGGATTTTGATGCCTTCTTACCTCTGAAAAGTATTCTAAACATCCTCCTGGAAAGTTCAGGATGTTCTTGAGGGGCAAAGACATAGCCTTCATTGACAGTCTTTTTATACAGTTACCTTTTTAGACCAGAATAGTTATTCTGAGTTGAAGATCCACAGGTTGTCTTTGTAAGGAGGAAAAGTTGGCAATGGGGCTGGTGGTTTTGGTCATCCTGTTAATTTGAAAGCCTTGTGTTCCTGAAAACTCGAGACATCAAACACCATAAGAATTTGTTGTTCATAGCTCATGTAGCTCAGAAGCCTCCCTAGCCTTGTTTCTGGGCCGCTCTCAGTACTTACTGAGCTATGTTTGATGTTTGCTGTTTTCTGTATACAGTATTCCTGGTTTTCTTCCTTTTATTGTGTCTCTCCTTCACATGTGCATTATACTTTATACAGAAACTGGCCTTTTCTCTCCCACTCCCTGAAAAGTTACTGTTTTCTCTCTCTTTCTTGTTTTGCTTGAATTTACGTGGAGTGAGGAATTTTTTGTTTATGGGATGGTCTTTGCTTTTGTGCATGTAATTTGTGTGTGTGAGAGAGGCACACACACACATACACACACACGTTTATACATGCATGCCTTTTACTTTCTGACTGTTTCAACAGTGTGGTACTGTATCCTCTTACATCCCTCATCCTGGAATGATTGCTGAAGGGTGGCTTTGCTGATCCTTATTCCCACTTGGAAATGCCATCAGTGTTATTCAAGTCCCATCCATCTGCTGGGGAATGCAATTCTGAAATCATTTTTTAATGTTGTAGACGAGACATAAGCTCAATGTGTTTTCAAGCACAGGAGGAGAACGAAGGGAGGGAGTGTTCCTCCAGCTCATTAATCAGAATGAGAATGAGAAATGGAAACAGCTTCCTAGTCATTTACTATTTGGTCCAAAGTAAATCTATCTAACTATTAGTGCACTGATGATAGTAAAAAAGGGGGGGTGGTGGGGGAGGCAGGAAAAAAGCCTTGTCATTAG
This sequence comes from Mesitornis unicolor, assembly GCF_000695765.1. NCBI lineage: Eukaryota > Metazoa > Chordata > Aves > Mesitornithiformes > Mesitornithidae > Mesitornis > Mesitornis unicolor. The sequence continues at coordinate 20,623 of NW_010195751.1, forward strand.
CTTGTCACGCTCTGTAGCAAGGTACATAGACCTAAGATGTATGTACTATGGCATTGCTGTAATGAAAACTTGAGCTATAAAAGTAGTTTCTGGTATGTTCTGGAAAAGGAACTCTCAGAGGAAACACATTAGCAGTATTTCACATTACAAATTATTATTGCATATTCAGCTATTGCTTCAAATGAGAATTGTGTGTATTATAAGGCGAGGGAAGAAAGATACAGTTAGTATTTCTTCTGTAAGCAGAATTCAGATTTTATGCATCTGATTTTATCAGTTCTACCCTCCAAATTTAAGTTAATACTTTCACAGAGTGATGAGTCAGTTGTCCCTAGGATACTTGATGATGGACTTACACATGTAGTTCAGGTTACAGTAGTAGTGGCTGAATTTGTGAGTCTCTTCACATTCACTGTGCTTAAATGGAAGAAGGTATTCCAGTGCGAAAGTGGGGCTTGCTGGTTATATCTAGTAAAAGGTGGTCTCCCGTGTTGAATTTACAGACCTCATGTTGTAGAAGTTGGGTATCTTCTAATAGCATTTGTAATTAATTTCATGATCTTGTGCAGGAGGTCACAGTTGTCTTCACAACAATTTGGAAGAAAGTTTAAAATATTACTGAGTTTCTGTATTAACATAGTGCTAGCAGAAAGCTATTTCTGTGTTGTTAGAATGCTGATATTCTCCTTCCTTCTTTAGCCTCTTTCCTAGAGGAAGAAGTATCCCCTCTTCATGTTTATGCTGATGTTAGCAGAAATCAAGAGATGCAGTTAACACTGATTTCATTCTACTTTTACAATTACTGCTTGTTAGCAACGCTGCAGTGCAACCCTGCTCACCTTTCGGGATGCTGGACGTATTTGCCTTGGAGAAGGCTCCAAAGAAGCAGTGCATAAAGCTTGCCTTTTAAATCTTACGTTCTGCTCGCATTTGTGCCTTGATGATGCTCCATCAAGACAGCAGGATGTCTAATCTGTATCAGCAACACCATTCCTTCATTTATATTTACATTAAAATTATGTTAACAGTATCATTAACATCTTAGTGAGATTATCATAGCCTTATCAGTGCATTCTTAAAATGCTTCTCGTTGAAAGGGATATGCTAAGTACTTTATTGCAAGCCAGAAATGGTTCTAGCAAACCAGTGAAACACTCTCTAATTAAATGAAAGTAGTTCTTTTTCCTTTTTCTTCCATTGAGATTGCAAACCACTGTGGCACCCTGAGACATCGTGCCTCTGTAATCAAAATGACAGTAATTTTTTTTTTTGTCTTCACAATCATGTGGCAGAGGATCTGAGCCACTAGATTTACTGGCAGTCCCACATGCTGTCAAGATACAAACCCGAAAGTTCTGAAGAAACAAGGGTGTGAGTAAAGCACTGCTGCAGAATCAGTAACTCAATTGCTGATTTGCCCATCCAAGGTAGGTTAATCTTGGAGCTCAGGTGTGAATGAGGACATCTTCATTTTGTCACAGCACTGAAGAGATACTGTGACAAAACTACGTAATTTATCTTTGTAGGGGAACCATGGTGGCCCAACATGTGATGCAAGTACAGTATATTGCCCAGGTGCTTATTAGTGTTCAGCTGACTAGAAATAAACCAGCTTGGCTCAGAAAATAATCTGAGAAAGGTTTTTGTATTTCCCTCTTTCTTACCTTCAGTATTTCTAATGTTTTGAAATCAGGTTTTTCCTGTGGTGTTCATCATTCCCAAAAACCACAGAGACCAAAGTGGTTTTCTTATGAAAAACTGCTGTTTCTTTTAAAATTGTTCTTCCATAGCCATTTGTTGTTATAATTTATGACATTTTCAGGAAACACACATGGAGCAGGTACCATCTGAGTCAGACTGATTGTAAAAGATCACATAGGTGGTGAAAACATACTTGTTGCTTTCTTCTGTAGATTATAACCTGTCAAGTATGGGTGCTGTAAGGCTGAATTCAGCAACACAAATAAAACTCTTAAAGAGGCTGGCAATTTGAAGAGCGTCATCAGGTGTGCATAGCATCTGTTAAGTGGAGCATGAGGTTTTTAATGTTTAGAAAAATGGGTATCTTCTGGTCTATGTCTTCAACAAGGTAGCATCAGGCCTCTTCAGTGCCTATTTCTAGCCCACTTGATTGTGAATCTGTTCATAGAGTTTAATAATCTTTCAGTCAAGACTTAAAGCATCAGCCAGGAGTGCAGCCACGTTTTAGATGCATGGTGCTTTCCTATTGTGCTTTGAAATGTGTAGAATTGGGGTCTCGACTGCGTCTGTGGAGTATTTTTACATCATTCCATTTTAATATATGCAACATGTGGCAGATAGGGTTGGTGAAAGAAATACGTGGAAATCTCTCACCTACCTAAATGTCAATCTCCCTTGCAATTTTTATCTTCTAAGTGAAATTTCAGAAAGTAAATTTCAATACATCAATTTCAAGCAGAAACAGTCAGACAAGTAAATTGTGGATATAGATGTTGATTTTAGATACTCCGGATGCTGGCTGCTAGCAAACTTTATCCTGGGGATGGGAGGAGATAGTGCGAGAAGTTCACTAAGACAAACCGCTAGAGGAACAAAGAAGTTGTGCTAATATACATCATCATTTAGCCGTGTATGGTTTACTGTCTTGCACTTCATCTTTCAGGTAAAAGTCTGCAGAACATCATCAAATCATAAGGGGTATTTTTAGTGACATCTTTTCTGCTATCTTACAAATACCTGATTAGAAGACCAGCAATGTTAAGGGACTATTCACAACTATTCAGAGCCCAGGGGTCCTGTGTCACAGTTGTGTGGGGTGTTGTTAGAACTTTGTTTTTCAGCTGTTGTCCTGCTACCTTGAAGAGTTGTTGTCATAACATGGTTTATATTCCTCTTTTTTTGTGTGTGTGTGTTCTCTGCGAGTGCTCTTTCTTCATCACACAGCCACAGTCAGGATCCCAACCTTCAGCTCTCCAAGTGCTAACAGCAAATTTTGTAATGAGATTTTATAGCTTTAGTCTGATAAAACAGAGCTACAGATGGAATTAGTTCACTGTCCAAGATAAACTGTTGCCCAGAGCACATATGGTATCTTACAATATCTTCCAGTGTTCACTGGGAAATAGGAACAGAGGTATTTGTCTGCATGAAGTGAAACCTACCTTAATTCTGAATGTTGGGTAAACCTGACATTTATAGAGATTCCAGAATGTTTGATTCCTAGAGAGAGAATATAGTGAGGCTGGAGGTGTTTTGTGCCTTCAGACAGACTAGGAGAGGCTGGAAGACATTGCCTATGATGATTCCATATTTCATGATCATTATCCATCTATCTTGCTATAGTGAGTATAATCCCTTCAACAGGGATCCAACTGTCAGTGGCGGTGCTGGACTCCTGCCAGGTCTGAGCACAGGTTGCCAGCACTAGTCAGTATGGTGACATGGATGGAATATTTTTCTATTAGCTGAAAATGCTCACTTGACCTGCTGGGTTGTCTTCTTCCTAGCATTGCTCATAACCTTTGCTGTTGGCTTGCATGAACAAATAGTTTTGTAGCATAGGGAGGATTAGATCAGACTTGGGATCACTGACTAGCCCTGTGTCCCTGACCCATCTGGTCCAACCCCCCTGCCATGGGCAGGGACACCTCCCACCAGACCAGGTTGCCCAAAGTCCTGTCCAACCTGGCCTTGAACACTTCCAGGGAGGGGGCATCCACAGCTTCCCTGGGCAACCTGTGCCAGTGTCTCACCACCCTCACAGTAAAGAATTTCTTCTTAATATCTAGTCTAAATCTACTCTCTTTCAGTTTAAAGCCATTATCCCTTGTCCAGTCACTACCTGCCCTTGTAAAATGTCCCTCCCTAGCTTTCCTGTAGGCCCCTTCTGGGTACTGGAAGGCTGCTCTAAGGTCTCCCTGCAGCTTTCTCTTCTCCAGTTCAACTGCCTCAGCCTGTCTTCATAGGAGAGGCACTCCAGCCCTCAGATCATCTTTGTGGCCCTCCTCTGGATGTGCTTCAACAGCTCCATGTCCCTCTTTTATTGAGGACTCCAGAGATGGACACAGTACTGCAGGTGGGGTCTCACGAGAGCAGAGTAGAGGGACAGAATCACCTTCCTTGACCTGCTGGCCATGCTTCTTTTGATGCAGCCCTTTTGCACTCCTCTTTCTCCTAGCACAGAGAATCTTTTTTTTCCCCTTTCAGAATAACAAAAAACACTCAGTATTTAAAATCAAGAGGTTCTGTGTGTAGTCTCTGCTGCTATAAAAACCATAAGATTAACCTAAATCTCTGCTTATTATAACAGTATGGTGGGCTGACCTTTGCTGGATGCCAGGTGTGCACCAAGCTGCTCTATCACTCTGTTCCTCAGCAGAGGGAGGGGAGAAATAAGATGGAGAAAACCCTCATGGGTCAAGATAAAGGCAGTTTAATAAAGCAAAAGGAGAGGCTGTGCGCAGAAGCAAAGCAAAACAAAAGATTTAGTCTCTACTTTCAATCAGCAGGCAATGTCTGGCCACTTCCCAGGAAGCAGGGCTTCAGTACGCGTAGTGGTTGCTCTGGAAGACAGACCTTGTAAATAACAAGTGCTCTGCTTTCCCCACTCCCCTTCTCCTTTCTCTGAGCTTTTATTGCTAAGCAGGCATCATATAGTATGGAATATCCCTTTGGTCATTTTGGGTCAGCTGTCCTGGCTGTGTCCCCTCTCAAGATCTTGCCCACCGAGTCACCTGGTGAGGGGGGAATGTTGGAGAGACAGCCTTGATGGTGTGCGAGCACTGCCCAGCAGCAGCCAAAATGCTGGTGTGTTATCAACACCTTTCTGGCTACCAATACAAAGCACAGCACGATGAGGGCTGCTATGGGGAAAATGAACCCCATTTCGACCAGACCCACTACAAATAGCTATTGACATTCATCTCTCTCAGAAGTTGTTGATGTAAGTGCAAGATCATTCCAGGTTTCCTTGAGTAGGACAAGTAGCAGGAAAGCCCTGTTTTGGAAAGATAGGCAATACCAGTGGTGCAGAGGTACAGTTGTAAAGAATGAAATTTTGAAGGCTGCTACGCTCTTTTTATTCTGTAGTTCATTTTCACTCACTCACTCACCGACCATTATAATTTTTCTAGTTCAGTGTGATACTAAAGCATAAGTTGAATCTTCACAGTGCAGAGGGCTGGTGTTGAAAACTCTCATGTCTTTAAGTTAGAAATAGTTTCTTCAAATCTTGAGAAGTCTTTGGAAATTCATTAATTCATTGCTCCTGACTGAATTAGTGGAGATGTAACCTGCTAAATTAGGTATCCTTCCTTTCTACCATTTCCTGTCTAGTTTCTAGTGTATTGTCTCCCACGTGGCATTCAATGAGAAGTGCACGCAGCAATTTTGGAGGGCATTTAGCCTTCTGTATTACATTTTGCAGGCTGCCAGCATCTTGTGACAGATCCAAGCACACAGGTGGTAGGATTGTGTTGAGGTGCAATATGACTTGCCCTGTTTTCCCACATGGACTTGGAGAGCTGGCTAAAACTGGGAATTGGCCCAAATGTGAACACTGAGATTTGGCTTTGAGAGTTATCGGGAACACAGGCCAGATCAAATATTTCTCGGTTTAATTTTTTGTTTCCAGGAGTGCAGTATGCTTTTAAAAAAACTTCGAATTAAGTTGGTGCTGGATTATCTGCTTTTCTGTATCTTTGATTTTATCCTGGTTTTTAAATCCTAGTATTTTCTATAGCTAGAAACTGCTTTAGGCTTTGAAAGAATTAGGTTAATAAAAGAACGTTTTAGGAAAGTCTTTGTCATTAATAAATATTTTACCTTTAATTGTTTTATGTTGTAACAAAGCCAACAGCTTTTCAAGTGTTAGGTGTGTGTTGCCTTGCCAGGCACTTCCCTTCCACCCTGCAGAACAGCCTGGGCTACATCCTGGTGCGCATAGCGGACCCAAAACTCAGACTGCTTTCTTCACCATGGGTATCAGCCTTCAGATACTGCTCTGCCTGGCCTCTAGCTGGGATATGCCTATTCTAGTGGTGTTTGGGGTGAGGTGAGTGTTGATTCCTCTTTCTGCAAACAGAAATGCCTCCATGAAATGAAAAACTTTTTTGAGATAGAAGTATAATGGAGATTGGGATATTTCTATCAAAAGTTTTGTTTCATTACATTTTCATTTTCATGTGAAAACACCTTTAGCCAGAAAATTCCCAACAGTGTCTTCTTAACAAATTCTTTTTAATAATTTTAACATTAAATCCTATTACAGAAATCTAGTCCTTTTCTGACTGGGTAGTTTTAATGCTGTGTATTACAACTGGCAGCTTGTTTGTTAGCATTACTTGTCTCCCAGCTTGTAATGTTTGGAAGTATGAGTAATTGTTGTTACTGTGGAGGGAGGCTTTGAGTTGTGACAACTGTTACAGCTGTGTGTTGGTTTTATGAGGAGTGAGTAAATGTCTGTGCAAGTGAGTTAACAGCTTAATCTGCTCCCTTTCTCCCAACATGACTCACTGGAGCTGCTGCCAGCTCTCTCCAGTTGCTACTTGATGGACATGGGTCTGTCTGAGCTCTCCATACGTGTGTTACCCTCTCTGCACCATACGACTTTTGTCACAGCACTGATGCTGCCGGCTTTCAGATTCTCATGTGAGATTCCCCTGCAAGAGGATCTCATTATAGACCCCTCCTGAGATCCATTTAACACACTGAATTAAATTCATGTAGGCCTTGATGCTTGTTAACATCTTCTGTCTGACTAACTGACATATTGCTCCTTAGTCTTGAGATTGTTAGTAATATTAGATGTGTATGTGGTGTATCACAGATTTATGCCACTTCAGAGTCCCAATTGCTTTTTATTTTGAGTAGGGTTGTGGTTTTTTTTGCTGTGTCTCATGAAGAGCTGCAGAGTATGTGGTCTCACTTTACAGTGTGTCCATAGTGTGCAAATGTTTCTCTGCTTACTTTCTTAGCAATTTATCCTTTTATAATAATATATTGTGCTCTCAGCTTTGCATAGAAGCAGTGCATTCCCCCGTCATTGACTGACTGAGCTGGAAAGAGACAAAGGTCTGTGTCCAGCTGGGCTGTTTGACCTGCTGGATGATCCTGAGCAAGGCTTTTTATCTTGATTTCCTCAGACTTGAGGAACATTAGGACCTTGTTAAAGAAGATGTGGTGTTGCACTACCCAAAGTATAAATCTTTGGCTGCAATGTCTTTTGGAAATGTTGGAGTGCTCACATGTAGATTTGAAATGATGCCCTAATTAAGAGTTAGTTTCTTTGTTTCACAGAGGTGTCTGCTAAGTCTGCCTGAAATTTTGATTGGCCAGCTAGCAATGCCATTGGGGATTTTCTCACTTCCTCCACAGTCTCCAACCTCACTATCTGTGGACTGTTTTGATGGCTTAGGTTCCTTACACAGATCACTCAAGTTAACTTCTGACCTAAGCTTGTGTCAATTCTTGTCTTCAAGTCAAATGATGAACAAGTCAGGGACTGCTAACAGAAGGTGGATGAATTCAACTCCATGAAGCTGGATGTGCCCATGGGTCCTGAAAAAGCAGGTTCATGTGTTTGTGGGGCTGGTATATAACGTCTTTGTCAAATTACGGTAATTGGGAAGGAGGCAAGCAAATTCCTGCTCACTGGAAATAACATGTGTTGTAGCAGTTTTTTGGAAAGGCAAGAAAGTGAAGGACCTGGGGAGCTCCTCAACTGCATTTCCGTCCCTGGAAAGGGCATGGTGCACACGATCATAGAGTCTATTGGACTAGATTACTCCCAACCAACATTTTTATGGTACTGCTGTCTGGAAATGAAACCTTGATCTCTGATTTTTGTCTTTTCATTTCAGCTAAAGCTCTGTTTTGTATCACCAGCTGTGTTCTTTTAAATGTTATATACTCTTGATGGCTCTCAGAAAAGTTAAGTCAGGCCTGAAACTACAGATTGCAGCTTAGGTAGTTTGTATTTGGTCTTTATTATCCTTAACAAAGCAGTATTAAAAAGTTAATTTCTTTCTTTCTGTGAGGCTATTGAGTTTGGGTTCCTCCAGTACCTGGGAAGAGAATAAACCCAGGGAATTTAATATCTTGCAGAGGTCAGAAAGAATTAATCTCTTTTCAGTTTCTCGTGCTGTAACAATTATTTAATGTGTTGCAGTATTGCTGGTTTTTATCCCTTTCACAAGTATTGTGTAGTGGCTGTACGCTAGAGGCAGACTGCAGAACTAGTGAGATCAATAGTCTGGCACATCTAGTGTTCAGGTGATAGGCAATCTAAGCTTATTTACTCCTACTTTAGGTCTAAAAATATTAAGTTCAATTTTCCTAATTATGAGTTAGAGTTTCATATTGTTAAATGTTTCAATGAATACTTAAACGTTAGCAGCTCTGAAATGAGGAGCGGGTTCTCAGTTTAACGAGAAGGACATTTTTATAGCTGTTTGTACACTTTGATTAAATAGAAGATACGTAAAGTCTGATGATTGTATTTTCAGGGTAACACAATTAACAATAATTTGCTCTTTACCTAATCCAGTGAATACATTTGAGACATAATATTTGTGAAATGCCAATGTTCTCAGTGAAATGAAGTCAGCGTAATCACACTAAAAAGTGAATTTCACACACCAGGACTGTTTCCGCTAACACTAAACTAGTACCCTTGCTTAGTTCTTGAGCTGCTGTCTCCTACCCACATCTTTTACTGCAATATGGAATGTCAGGGGACATGGCATGGTCAGGGCTCCTGCGATCTATGTCAGAGCTAACCTGTCCTGGATAAATCAGATTGCACATGAAATGGAAGTAATTCATACTGTAATGCAGAGATTCACTGGAAAAGTCAGGGCAATTTTCATTCTTACACCTTGCTCTTCCTGGGTCCTTTCAAGTGCCTTCCTGGCCTCCTTCAACCATCGCTATGTGCCAGGGCTGCCATGATTAAAAAAAAAACACCAAAAAAAACCCAAAAAAAAAACCAAAAAAAACCAAACCAAAAACCTCAGAAGCTCTGTGCTGTTATTTATCAGCTTCAGCGCGATACCACTGCTGCTGGCTCAGTACTTATGTTCCCTCCCACCTCATATATTGTAATTCTATCAACAAAAGTGATCTGTGTGAGGATGGAGACATGGGAGTAAGTATCTGTAGGGTCGGCATGTCATTGTGGAGAAGAAGGAATCATTGTTGTGTTTTATCAAATCCTCAACAGCTTGGTCTGCTGGGCATAAGTGTTTTCCCCATACTGCTTTTTGGGATGCTGGTATTCTTCGTGCAGCATGATCCCATGGCGTGCAGCTGAATTGAGATTCATAAGGTGTGGATTTCCATCACAAAAGCATATTTGAAGAGAATTACCAGAAAAACTTGCCATTGGAGGGGAGATGTTCACAGGATAAATGCTTTCTCCAGCCTCAATTACCTTCAGAACTAAGTCAAAGGTTGCCATATCGAATATACCAAATTCTGTTGGGTAACTGCCAGCATAACAGTGGTCTTGTTGCCCCCACAGGCAGGACTCTGACCTCACCAGCCATGATTCAGGGAGAGTCTGGCTTGATTTAGTCATGCTTTTTCACTCCTTTTTCCTAAGAAGCCTTGGGGAAGTGTTTCAAGCTACAGATGCTCTCAGGCTGTAAATCAGTGTTATTGGCACTGAGGTCTGCTAAAATGATCTTTCCAGAGGTGGTGGCAGAGTTTTGGTTTTCTTTTTTCTTGCATCATTACAGAAGTGCTAAAAATTGAGACATTAAATGAAAGCAAAGTTAATTCTCACACTGTGTATTTTGAAGAAATATGTTATTTTTCACTCGCTTCACTAGCACATTTCAATTTGCAGCTCCAGAAGAAGGAGGGACAGGAGCTACCCAAGCATCTGTAACTAATGCCTACTTGTGTTAGAGTTTAATTGTCAGGTTGCCTTAAAATATCTGTAATTTATAATGGTTATTAATGGAGAGTGAAGCTCTAGTTTGGGTTCTTACACACGATTATCTGCTCAAATTCTTTGTTTAGTGTACCTAGTACTCTTAATTAGACCATGAGCTTTATAAAGCATACACTTGTGTCCTAAATTTCTCTCATGTTTTTTTTTTTTATTAGTCATATTTCTGCTCCCTAGTATTCATAAATCATGTATCTGGCTTGAAAAGAATACTGTTCACAAGTTCTGTTAATTTGCCTCAAGCTTTTAAAACCTTACCTCACATTTTTAAACTTTTTTTCCCCAAAGCAATGGTGACTAGAAACTTTTAGAGATAAATAGTTACTTGACATTGAAAGAGACGTCAAATATTGCCAGGCTTGTAATGAATTCACAAGAGATGGCAAGACATAGCATTTTGAAGACGTAGATGACTATGTACCTATTACATCCACTTTTCTAAATTATTAGTAAGTAGCTGTGTACAGAAAGTGTCACTCAGTAGTCGCTCATTTTCACACTCAAGCATCTGTCTTGCTTATAACCTGAGGGGTCTGTTTTGAGTACAAATGAGGCTCCCGCATTTGAAAGCCTGGCTGAAATCTATCATGCGATCAAGAGCCGTATTTTCTCCTTATCATAACAGAAACCATTTGTACATTGTGCCCACGCTGTTGTACTTTTCTGGTGGAAGACCAAACGCATTAAATGATAAGCAAAGCGATGTTCTTGTCCTCTGACTGCCGAGTTGAGGGCTCTTTGTGGGCTGCAGCCCAACACAGTGTTCAAGCACCTTATCAGATGCGATGGCCACAGCACAGCCCCACATTTCATCTCTGCTGCTGTCGACACATGACTGCATCTGGCAAGGCCTAATGTGCAGCTTTAACGAAGTGGGCTTCATTTCTGTGTTAATGCACAAAGGGGAGTACGTGCATGTAAACTTAATGGCATTGGTGAACCTTCTGGATCTTAATGCCACAGGTCTGGGATAACATGGGAAGAGGAGGAGTGCCTTAATACAGTGCTGTGGCTTGTAGGTACTATAGCAGTACAAATACTAGTGATTAAGTAGTAATTCAAATGTTTCAGCAGTTAGCCTGAGTGTTACAGTCATTTCATGTTCTATTTAAGGACTTTTGAATTTAAGAACCACTTGCATTTTGTTTTCTAGCCATCTTGTCTGTTTACATGGTTCAGGAAAAAGTTGGAAAGGAAATGCAGCCATTTGTGATGCTGTGCTTTTTGTTGTTTTGTGGTTTTTTAAACAAAGACATAAATGCCATCTTTCTTTGATCAAAACTGAGTTAAACTTGTTTACTATTGACAGCAAAGGAAAGCAAAGTTAGACTCATTCCCTTATTCTTTGCACTTTGCAGCACTTACAGTCTTTATAGTTTACAACTGTGCAGCATTTTACACTTCCTATTTTTAATTTAGATTTTAAAAATGCCCCCTAACTTTCAGAAAAAATAAAATTCAGTGTAAATATCTGTAATCAGGGAGATGTGGTTTTAAACATATGTGGAATACATCTGGTATACTGATAAGTCTGTGCTTACTGGTTGTCATACACTGTCAGTGAAATGTTTGCTTTTTCATTCTCTGCAGTGTCTGGTGCCTCACAGCGCAGCCTGGTTCAAGCCGTAATGACTTAGCACACTATCTTAAAATGTGCTGACTCTAGTTGCGAACACAAAAGGCGTGTGATTTAAAACTACTAGCAAGTGTTTGACTTTCTGTCCCTCCAAATAGTCATTGAAATGGTAAGCTTTTTGTCTAGGTACCAGAGCAGTAAATAGCTTATAAGCATTTAACCACCTTCTGCAGATACCAGGAACCAAAGCATGAAAAGCAGAGGGAATTTCATAAAGCCCCACACGCCTGAATGACAACACTAGAATTGAGTGTGTTTTTTTGAGCTGTTTCTCCTTTCATAGGTCTCTGCTTATCTTTATCTTCGTTTTACTTAGTTTTATCTTTAATAGCAATTTTCTTTCTTCTTCAAAAATTGCTGAAGGTAGTGATGGGGATCTCAAAATCTTGGATCCAACCACTTGAACACATCAATGTCAGGGTAATGAATGCCTCCAAATTCTCCTTTAATGGGAGAAATCCGCACATGCAGTGTGAACATCCCAAACAAACTCTTTGACTGTATTTAAATTTGCATTCAGATCAGATTGCTGGCCATTTGAATCCATCTACTGTTAAAGCTGATTTGAAAGAAACATCAAGTACACATGTCCAATTAAACTGAAGGTATCATGCAGCATATAAATTGCAATCCATCATTCTTTTCAGCCTCCCTAAAATTCACTGACTGTGTCTAATTCAAAGCAGCTAACTTTGTGGTTTAGGAATGTACTGCATTCGGGCAGAGGAGCAATGAGCACAGCTCTCTGTGATGCCTAGCTTTGCTGGTCTCAAAGTGATGGGTCTCCACATGTTTGTGGTCAGCTTAACAGCGGAATAGAGGCAACATGTCACGTCTTTTCCCTCCTTTCCTGCTTTAACCACATCTTGGCAGCCTGGGACTGCTTCCTTGGGCTCTGATGGACAGATCTCTCCTACCTGCGTTACGTTCTGCTACCTTTATAGACTGCGTTTGTATACATCCCAGGAGCCAAAGCAAAATTGGTAGCTAATTTGAAATGTCATTTCAACAGCTTCTTTGCACTGCTTGCTTATGGTCATGAGTCCCAAGTGGCTTCTCAGATAAGCATTCAAAAAAATAGTTTAACGCCTTTTTTTTTAATAAATGTTTTCTGTGAAAAGAGGATGAAGAGGAGACGACGTAAATTAAGTCATGGTAATGCAAGCACAGTGCCTAGCCTGGAGCGGCAGGCTATGAACTCCTATGGTCCATGCTCACCTGCAAGAGTGATGGAGAAACCTCATTCTGCCACACTTTCATGTTACTTGTTTGTATGCATATGCCAAATGTCTCTACCTTCTTATTTAATGCAACTGGATCCTATTAATAGTGCAAAAATATAGAGATTTCCAAAACAACCCATGCAGTTCAAACTGTTGGCATCAGAGACTGGGCTGCAAAGTCGTGATAGAGCTCCATCTGTCACCTGTTAAGAGAGGGAGCTTAATCAGAACAGAAAGCTAAAAATGTTTCTCCTGGTTGCTAGCATTCCCCTGGCTCACAGTGGCTAAGTATTTAGGCACTGCTATTAGCAAACTTCTCTAAAACAAAGGGTTCGTAGGGCTTACCTTGGAGAGATCTGTAAGTGGAAACCGGTCCCCAGTCTGTAAGTGAAGGGTTTTGGCTCTAGTGGTCTGATTAATTGCAATATTTATAAACAGTAATCTAAGCAAAGTAAAAAACGGAAGGAGGAATTTTAGCCAGCTTTAAATTTTTCACCAGCATGTTTAAGACAACAAACTGGGGCTAAGAAATATGTAAGCTGCCTTCTAATTAAAGTAGTTCAGTATACAAAGGCTTCCTGGTGCTGTAACTTCAAGGTACAATATGCATTTAATTATCCTCAAAGCAAAAATGACTTTTGGAGTGGTGTAATTCTCCCCAGGCACAGAATAATATGGTTTACTGAACTGGACCAAGCTTTAACAAGGCCTGCAACAGCAGTAACTTTAGTGGCTCCTTGGAGGTTACAGAGTAAACATTTTAAAATATCTCATTTATAGGAAATGCATTATTATGTGTTTGGTCAAGCCTAATTTATTGTTAACAGGATTATTAAAGTGATATAAACTGAGGATCGCTCCTGCTGGGTATTAAGCACCTTCTGCTCCCAGTAAGGTTGACCAAAATTCAGCATTGTTATTTCACTACCTTGTGGAGATGTCTAATGCTCTCACGGGAATAACACTTAATTCTTTAACTCTTCCATAAATAAAATACTTTATCGTAAAGTAGCCTTCCTCTTGTTTGTTGTAATTTCTTTTGCCTTGAAATTAGAACTAAACAAGTTGTGGAACTTATAAAACTGTCTAATAGCAGTCATTATTTGATTTACTGTTATGACTGCCCTTTTAAAATCAATTGGACTTTTTTTTTGTATTTGTCACGGAATCGCACCAAAATGGCTACATGCACACAAATAATGAACTCAAGCTTTAATCTGCAACTGAAATGAAGCAGACAAAACTTCATTCACCAAAACAACATCCCACTGACGTTTAACAAATACAGGTTCGATATGCTGGTTGGGAATATTACCAGACATAGCTGAGTTAAGAATTCTTGAGTTTTGGCCAAATGATCCAAAATGTGCACTCACTCACTCACCTAAAAAGGGAGGGCTCTCAGTCTCGAGAAGTTACCTTAAGTGGGGTCCCAGCTCAAGGGAAGAATCCCTGACTGCAGACCCGCTGCTCCAAGGAGGACTGACTCCACTGAGTCCTCCAATGGGGCCCTATTTATACCCTGGTTGAATCTGATATGTGGTCAATACATGGTTGTGTCAGCCCCCATTGACTGAGGACCCCAACTTTCCCCCACTGTGTGGACCAGACATGAGCTGTGAGGGGGAAGGCAGTCCTGGCACCACTAGGGCCAGAAACTTTAGCACTGTCTTTGTTGGGTCTTTCTCAGGTGTTTAGTAGGGTGGGTGCATCTGACACAGTATTTAGCATTTAATAATCGCACATCTTAATATTTGTCAGGAACAGAGTCTAAGTTGCTTCAGAAAAGTCAGAGCAGACTTTAGGTTCATTTTTTAGTTCATCTGTCAAAATTCAGGCGTAATATTTGTTCTTTCAAATTTGGTTTGTATTGTTGAAGCATGTCTCTCTTTTTAACACAACGAATCCGAATCTGGTTAAAAGTGTGGCTCCTGCTGTATATTTCTGGGTTTTTTCATTCTGTAAAATAACCTAAAAAGCCTTATTGGCTGAAGATGTGCAGAGCCTGGAGCAAATACCTTATTTTTTAAAGTATCTTAGTATTGTCTTAAAATGCCCAATAGATTTATTGAGGGACATCAAAACATTCAACATGCTGTGTTTCTTATTTACTCTCTTCCATTCAATTAAGGAAGGGGGAAGGAGCAGAGGGAGGGATTTTGGAAGCTGTAATTCCCTGGAGCCCTGGGAAGTGCAGGTGTACAGCAGCTGCTGACCGCTCTGGCCAATGAAAGTGTTTGAATCCCGTCTTGTCATGGGTCCTTCATGCCCAGTTGTTTCTGAACTCTGTCAGTATTGGATTTGTTCTTGCCAGCTGATCAGGGGAGAAGTAGCTTTCCCAGTTACTTCTAGCAGTGTACTAGTTAAGTCTGGCAGCGTACCTTGCAGTTCATTAATAGTAATGGTGACCTCTGCCATGACTGAAGAGGGCCAGACAGGGTCAGGTCAAACATGCCTCAGCAAGAAACTGAAGTGCAAACTCAATCATATATTTTGCAGAAGTTCAGGGTTTGGGGCTGACCTCTTTTAAGAGAAAGTGAAGCTTTATTTTGATGTTTCCGGTTCTGTCTGTGACCAGGAATTGACAAACTTTGAGCTAGGATTTGGAGCAACTTCTCAAGACATTGCCATCTCCATTTTACAAACAGGAGTACTTGAAAAGGTTTCACACTTCACAGAAGTCTTTGTTTTAAACCCAAAGCTTTGATGTATTTTAAGCTACTGATGTTGTGGTAAATGTTTTGGAGGTCAAGCCAATCAGCACGAAGATCT
>NW_010195751.1:36218-56940 GCF_000695765.1 Mesitornis unicolor
TTGTTTTCAAAGGTGTTTTTGCCAAACGCTGTGCAGTTTGACCACAAGTTCATATCTGACCATCCTTTGGAAACGATTAGTAAAAAACAGGTTACACTGGTTACTGAGGGTTTCTCTTCTGTCTTGGCTCCCTTCTAAAAGTTTATGTTGCTATTAGGGCACTATCTGTTGCATAAAAAGAAAAATAGTAGGAACAGAGGTTAACCAAACTTTTTGCTATTTCTGTTTTCATTTGCACGAGTTATTATTTTATTACTTTTCCAGGGCAATAGAGTTATCTCAGTTCAATGAATTAGTGGTTCTAGTTGTGGAAATGACTGTTATTGTTTGCGGTGTGTAGGTGATGCTTTGGAATAGGGATGGCAGAAGTGCTCAGAAATGAGAATTTCTTGTTTTAAGATTTGTCATTTGAATTCATATCAGATGTTCAAGTAAAGAAGCCCGTGGGGCTCACACCTGAGAGCTAGGTGCCCCCTCCATTTCTTTGCTCTTACTAACAGGAAGCACGCTCAGGAGTTAAACTTTGATGTCTTGAATTCTAGTCAACTGCAGCATGTACAGAGCCATCAGTTTTCCCTGGTAGAAGGGAAGGAAAACAGCAACAAAATCCACTTGTGCTCATCCTTGCATTAAATAGATGATAAAATCCTGATACTAAAATGATGATTATTTGCAAACCCGTAGAACAGCTTAGGAAAGTACTTGCCTGTGTTTATGTTCATATTTTAAATTTGAAAAGGATTAATTTTCCAACTCACTGTCTCTTAAATCAGCCAATCATCAACCACAGAAAATTGTCCATAGCTCTGTGCCATTGAGGTTGTTCTTATATCCTGGGTGGAAAGTTCATTGCCCTTTTCTTTTGCATCAGGAGGAACACGTGTGCACACAAATACACACAAGAAAACATTAGAAGTGATTGTGATTTGGTTTGTTTGTTTGTTTCCAATGAATTTCCATGAAAAGTTCAGAATTATGTGGAGTGCCAGTATATCAAGGGAGAAAAAAAACATATGGCACCTTTCGTTGCCAAGTACTCTGGATGCAAATATAAATAATATACGCAATTGGCTGAAGTCTCCCTGGGCTTACATTGATGTACCCAAGTTCTGCAAGACTCAGTGCATTTGAGATTAATTCCCTTGCTTTATACAATGATTGCTGGAACCTCAGTGCAGTTGGTAATATTACTGGTCTAATGAAAATGGATAAATGTTAACCTTGAGAATGCAGCAATTGAACTGGTCAGACACAAAGCCAGTCTCCAGTTTTTAATTTCATTTCTTCAGTGACATTTCATTTGAAGCACGTCTTATGCATTTCATTCTCTGATTATCTGTACCAGGTATTTACTCCTCTCTGAATTTGCCTCTTCTTTAATTAACTGCAGATATATCTGAAGTTCTGTCTTTTGGATGATCCTTAGCCTGTTCTGAAGGAATACAAAAGCATTTCGTATGCTGACTTTAGGCTGCTGCTCCTGCCAGCAGACCTCTCAGTACAACTTCGTGTGCAGCTCATTGCGTCTGATGCTCTCCTAAACTGAGAGGATTCTGTAGCCAAATGTCCAACATTTATACCAAGCACTGTCCTTTCAAACCACTCCAAAAATGGGTGTAATCGACAGCATACTGTTGATGGTTTGGGCACTTCAGGTTCAACCACTTCTTCAAAAGAAAGCAACAGTGAGTATCAAATGCAGAGAGAAATAGCCTGCAAGCAGGGTTTCTGAACATGACTGTCCCTTAAGAAGGAAAGCAGGGCTCTGCCAGGGAATGAAACAAGACTGTAAACCTGACAGCCCTTTGGCCAGCCATTTGGGGTCAGTGCATCACTCAGCTCTGCTGCCTCCTCTGCCAGGCAGGGTCCTGCCCTCACCATTTCAAGTTTCAGCAGGGATTCCTGCAGCTATAGCTCATGAAAATGAGAGCAGGTATATGACTGCTTTGCCTCCTAAGGGCTCACAACCCTCCTTATCTGAGACTGGCCTGCCTTGGTGAGTTATGTCATGGTTGAGCTATATCCTACTGATGGGTCACTTCTATTTGGCAGGAGTCAGACTTTGGTTGACAAGATCAGATGAAACCAACCCCTGCCTCGTACACCTAAATAACTTAATGAACAGAAGAACATGAAATCCTCTTAAACTTCATCTGCTGAAAGAAAGGGGTCACTGCGAAGGTTTCACCTTGGTGCACAGTTTTTGGAGGGAGACACAAACATGTTCTACACAGCTAAAAGGTCTAGTTTTTCATTAGAGCTGCTCAGAAACTTCTGTACTCCAAGTTTTTCTGAAATACTGGATTTTGATAGAAAAAAGAAAAGAGTTTGTGGAAGCTTTCAAAAAAAGCTGCATAGTATTTTTTTACTAGCTGTAGTTTGTATTTAGACTAACACAGTGCATATGTATTAACATGTGGGCCACTTTTTGTAGCCCAAAGCATTTGGGGACATTAGGTGATGAAATTTTGAAAATAATTCCTAGCAGAGAAAGGACTGTATATCAGATCTTGTTTGAGCAGATGTAGGAAAATAACGAGATGTGGCCTGTTCCACGTGGCAAGATCTGTAGTACAGGATGGTTTTTTTACCAGCAGTGATGGGGATAGGAGACATGGTGCATAAATAGTTTGTTGGAGTTTGTGTTTGAGTGGAGCAAGAGGTATAAGATGCAGAACTGAAAGAAAATAAGTCTGGCAAGGTAGGCTGGGAGCATACAGAAGTGAGTTTTAAATAATGAGGAGAAATGTCATCATTCTCAAGGTTAGATATGCTCCCTGCCCTTCTCCTCGATATGTAGCAGCTTGATTAAGCTCCAGACTCCAGAATTACCTTCCAATTAACAACATTTTCCTCAGTGACTTCAGTTCAATGGGTTCTCTGATTGTGCCCCCTTTCCCAAGAGCAGGTGAAGCGATTCACGTGGAGTTGGTCCTTGGATTCCTTGAGAGAAATGTACAGCACAGATTCTCAACCACCTTCCTTATCACTGTGGTCTACTGCCCTATTTAGAGTAGGGTGGGCCTTCTGGAGTGAATTCTGGTTGGTTTGCTCTCAAGAGGAGGGAACCATAGTTACATCTTACTTATTTTATGTGGCCACGTGCAAGATACAAAACTTTTGTTATTTCAGTAACATCTTTCTGGTGAATTTATATCCCATCCGTTCTTTTCTGATGTGCCATAGTCAAGGAACAAAACAGTTACTTTTTTGCAAATGTGCATCTTAAGAGGGACCGATATTTTATATTGACTATGGAGATCCTGTAATAACACAAGGTGGATTTTGCTGGTGGGAGACTTGCTTCACTACAATGAGCTTAGCCTGGGCAGCCTGACAGAACATGCAGGTCATAGCCCTGGCAGTTGGGAAGTTCTGTGTCTTTAAAAGCAGAGGAAAAACTGCTTTCAGAGGTTTGGTGTAGAAGAGATCTTTTTCCTCCTGCATATTGTCTGGTTGCAGATTTTTTAAGCTGTCAAGACATAAATATAAAACTTAAACTGGAAAACGTGAATATTTTTTACCTGACTCTAAAAAGATATTTCCAAAACAGATGACAAGTTTCACGCATTGATTTCATTCTTTGCCTTTGTACCACTATTTTACTTGGTTGTGCCATCTGACAAGGAGGTTTTTAGGGGGATGGGTATTTTGGTTTGCTTTAGGGTTTGCATGTATTTAATTAGATAGCAACACTAGAACGTCTAATCTTAGCCTATTAAAGGGCATTCAGGCCTTTCTGTTTTCAGATCCTTAAATCTAAGTCAGCTCTTCACTTCTGGGTCAGCATTGGCATAGCAAAAGCAGAACAGGGGCATTTCTCTGGTTTTCAGCTATCCAAAAGGTAAAATGGCTTTAATCCAGTTTTAGTCTGAGATGCAGCAACCATGAGGCATCCTGGATTTTGACCAAAACCACCGTGAGATCTCACGACCTCTCCTCCCTTCAATGTGGTCTTACTCTCCAACCTTTTAATTAAAAATTAGATTAAAATCTGTATTTTCCTCTGAACATTAGTCTCTGACATTGTTTATGCCCCTTCCTGCTTACTATACTCTTATGTAGACATGCACATTCAAAGAATATTACTGAAGGATAAAATAAAACACTCAAAATTTATGAAATGCCAGAATGTTTTCCTGTCCAATCTTAATTCTACCTCTTGTAATTATATTCATTATGATACAGCCTTTAATTATATGAATCATAGTATTTTTAGTACAAGATACAGCACAGAGGATAGATGATGCTCACATAATGAGTAGCTGCACAATATTTTTTTGCTGTCATTGTTCAGTTAACGTCTCTGTGATTTATTTACTAAAATGATTCAAACCTTTCTCAGAAGACAAAGTTGTTCATTTCCGTAAGGGTTTTATTTTTATCACACTCATGACTGGAATTTTGAATACTTTAGATACTGATTTGTTTCCACACCATCCCAGTCAGGTGAGGAGATTATCTTTATTATGGGGTCATAAAACCTGTGTGTGTTATTTTCTTCTGGGGATCTAAGAAAAAGGGGGCTTCAAAAGTATTCACTGATTTTTAAGAGCCCAATTTAAGCAGATTTTTATTATGTAACACCGAATATTCAAAATGTATCTCCCATGTATTTCACTAGGACAGTGGAAAACTGACAGAAAGACAGTCTTTCTGCACAGTTTCAAGCTTCCTGCCTTTACAAAAAACCTGACCCCCCCAAAAAAAACCCAAACAGCAAACCAGAGAAAATAGTTAACCTGGGAATTTTTTTCTGTGCTTGGCCTGAGGAAACTACTTATGGAAAAACTCAGACTGGATGAGAATCTACCCCCAAGATTCCTCAGAATTGAAATTCACATTTATGAGAAATGTTGGAAAATATTAATAGGTCATTGTAGAATCTCTACTCATAGTTATTGTAAATGTTTTGTTAATAGTTTCTGGTGAATTACAGGCATTACGGAAGTCCAACATATCGTTCTTTTCCTCAGCTCTTATCCAATGGCTTTGTCATTCCACAGCTTCATTTTGCTGCATCTTTTTTTGTGTGAGGAGAAAGGGGATTTCTTCTTCAGAAAACATTCTGCTAGAATCTAAAATAATTCCCAGCTGAACAGTGTGTTCATAGGAGAAGCTCTTGCTTAAAGAGACAAGCATTTCTTGAACAGGAGTTAATTCTTAAAAAGTTCTTTGCTGGCTGTATTGTAGAGTACGTTTGAACAACAGCTCTATAGACAAAGCTTGAGGACGTATCAGTGGCATCTTTTATGCCTCTGTCTTTCTCCTTTTATTTTTCAATTGACTGATTGAGATTGCATCTATGAGCTGCTCCAATATAATTTTGGCATTATAATTCATGTTTTGATTTCCTGAAAATGGTTACTTACCTTTTCCTTCACATAAAATTGACTACTGGCATGGTGGGTAGTTAATTCTTTGTCTTTATTAGCACAAAAAAATGTACTGGCCTGATTGTGATCATTCTGCTTTAAACAGAAGTATGAAAGTCTGTAAGCGTCATGTAGGAAAGGATATTCAGAACTACGTGAGATTTTTCTTTGAGGTGCCAGTTTTCCCTAGAGCTGCATGAAATGAGTTTCTGTTTCTGGTACAGGCTAAATGCTACCTTTTCAGCACAGGCAAAACACCCACCTAAGCAGCTTGGAATCCCTCCTGGCATAAAACAGAGCTTTGCTTAAAACAACAGAATTAAGTTTGTCCTGCATGATCTTATTTTAGCTTTCTCCCTTAAATGCGGAAAAAAAAGTGTCTCTTTTTAAAGGACAGGGAGAGCAAATCATGTTAATAATTTTAATTCTATTTATATAGTGTGATTTTTCAACTTAGGTGTGCTACATTTTTAAGTGCAGCCATTCTGTCATTGCTCTGTAAATTGTTAGACAGGTCTAAACCCAGATTGAATCAGTTAAGTTCAGGAACTTCAGGCTTCCCAATACTTGAAGGGGGCTTGCAAGAAAGCTGGGGAGGGACTGTTTACAAGGGTGTGTAGTGATAGGACAAGGGGCAATGGTTTTTAACTAGAAAAGAGTAGATTTAGATAAGACATTAGGAAGAAGTTCTTTACTATGAAGGTGATGAAACACTGGAACAGGTTGCCCAGTGAGCCGGTGGAGGCCCCATCCCTGGAGATATTCAAGGCCAGGCTTGATGGGGCTCTGAGCAACCAGATCTAGTTCAAGATGCGCCTGCTCACTGCAGGGGGGTTGGACTAGGTGACCTTTAAAGGTCCCTTTCAACCCAACATGTTCTGTCATTCTAAGTTCAATGGTTCTCTTTTTTTGTGATAGCATTATTAAAAGCAGAATCTGCCATGTTTAATGTCTGGTAAGCCCAAACTAGAAGCCTTACCTCAGTGTGTAAGATTTCAACAATAGAAACAGAAGACATGTTAAACTTGACTTTAGCTTTAGATTAGATTAAATCTCTCTTCATCCCTATACATTTAGAACTACAAAATTCAGTCATTTTAGAGGCATCCATAACTCCTCTCCCATCAGGGCACTTTTTTTCATTCTGTGCTGTTATCATCCACTTGTACACTTCCAAAACAGTTTGTCAACATTTAAGCACCAAGATCCCAAGGTCTGTCTGAGTGAAATTTGCACATCCTTTTTACCGCAGGTGCATACTTGCTGACCCTATGTTACTATGAGCTAATTTGTACTACTGTAAGTTCTGCCTTACCCACATTCCCTTATCTACAATTTTTCTAGACTGACTAACAGGGAAGCGTAGCTTGAAGAAGCTTGGAACAGGTCTGCATTAACAAATCCTGCCTCAGTTTTCAAAACTTAGCAGTAGTTCTGACCACTCAAAAGTAGATGTAGCTGTTGTCCTCTGGCCTGATCTTTTTCGAACTCTTGCTGGGGATGGACAGCTCTCAGCAGCTTTCCAGAATTCTGCCTCTCTCAGAGCTCTCACAGTAGGAAAAGGCCAGCATCAGAGACAGTGCAGTCCACCTCAGTGGAGTCCCTCATGGTATATAATGGGGTATCAATTTGTCATGAATGTGCAAAGGAGCAGAAATTTATGGTGGTGTAACCTCTGTGGCAGAGGACAGACTACTCTGACATAAAACTATAACAATTCTCTATCCTGTATTCTTTGTTGTATTCTTCTGGGTTTTTGTTATACTTCTATTACCAGTAGGTAATGTTTGCATAGTTGGCAACTTAATGATGGTACCAAAGAATCCAGAGTGTTAGGGTATAACACTCCACGTTGGAGAATCTACCAACTTAGATTTTGCTGGTATGTTCCAGGAGAGGGTCAACTGATAGTATAAATCACACTGGTTTAGATACCCTCTGGACCTTCTTACTGTTTATATCAGTTTCTGAATTTCCCCATGCTGCCCAAGGAAACTATTCATCCTTGCTACTCAAGTTCATCATGCAAAAGCAGCTTAACTTTAATGATTTCCCAGGAGGAACCAATCCATACCTTCTGTGAGCTGGTATCTCCTAGACAACATGGCACTGTGAGCAAAGGCAGCTGAGACACAACACTTCTGTTTAGGCTAGATGCTTAGTCATTTTCTCGGGAGCTGAAAAGTTCAGAAGGAGAATGAAATTAGATCATTTTGCCTCTGTACTTTACAAAATCCTACCAAGTAGGATAGACCTTTTAGCTCTTGGATCATTATGTACAGATAAAGGTTAGGCTTTCATTGCAGACTTGCTCAAGGCACATAATGTGAACTCCAGAAGAATATGTGCTTGAAATTGTCCAGCACAATTTTCAGGAAAGAGCAGAAAAGCAACGAGAAAGTAGTATAGACTTGAGCAAATGCTCAATAGTGAGTGCTGTTCTGTGTTTAAAAGCCCTGAAGTGGATTGAAGTCAGCAGTCTGCTTCACAGCCCCTATGCATAGTGTCTCCTTGTTTTATCTGCATCTGCACAATGATCTGTGGTACTTGAGGACGGATATTGGAAGAGAACAGAGAACCCTGACAAAAAGCATATGGGGGATGCTCTTGGGCCAATCTTCTTCAGAGCTACAGAACGTAACTGAATCCAAAACTGAAGAGAGTGACCATTTGGGATCATATCTGTACCACGCGAGTGCAGAACATGTGTTGCTTATGTTCACTACTTTTAAAGGGAATTTCAGCTTCCCACCCTTCCCTCATGCCACATTCTGAAGGGAGGGATAGGACTGTATTTCTGAGGCATGAGAAAAGCAAAACCAAATCTTCATTTCTTTATCTTTTGGTCTGAAGGAACTTCCTTATTGTAGTTGCCACAACTGCAGCTTCTTCTGCCTTCAGATGAATGTTGAGAATAAACCTTGTGTCTTTCTGACTTAATATTCCCTCAGGGCTGCTTGTACAGCAAGGTTATAGCTTTTGTGGAGTCATAACCTAACAAGCCTTACAGCACAAGGGAAGGCCTGATCTTGTAATGAAAGACAGGCGGGACAGAAGAAAGAAGCAAAACAAAACCCCTGCATAAAAACCTTCTGTAGTCTCTCTGTTCCTCACAAGGAGATGAGTCAGTGACCAAACTTTTCTTTTGCTTTCAACCTTTTGGCTGTTGTAAAAAGAGCGTGACAAAGGCAATGTCATAATTATCTTTTAATAAAAAATAAAAAAGTCTGAAGACAATGTATTGCCCTACCCTACTGCAGTGCTGATGCAGTTCCCTTCTTCTTTACAAAAAGAAAAATGCTGAAGAGGAGCAAGACAGGAATAAAAGAAAGAACGGCTTCTGACAACCAGTAACATTTTCATAAGTTATGATCTGTGCAATTTGATGGGGCAAAACTTAACTTGTACTTTAGAGAAGATGTCGCCGTGAGTGACAGTGTGTGTAGGAACTACAGCTCTGATTTTTCCTGGCAGCAGCATCAGTCTGAATAACTAATACTGAGCATTCGCTGGACTTCCAGGTGAATAACCCGATCAACAGAGCCTTTCTCACCCTCTTGCTTCCTTTCTCCTTGCACATGTTTAGTATGTTATATAAATGAAGCGACTACCACAGTGGGGAGCCTTTCAGAATGGCCTCATGTTGGTGATTGAGATGGGATTTTGATCTGACCTTCTAAACTGAAAAAGGATTCAATTTATAAAAGTAATTTCAATTAAAGTCTTGTTCTTTATATCCAGACTGTCCTTAGCATTAGCCAGAAGAGTGTTTCAGAGTTTTGGGCAAGAAAATTTTTTGAGAAACACTTACTATTAGCACCTTTGAGACCTCAGGCAGCCTCAGTGTAGCATCATGGAACAGACTCATTGTGGACCACAAGTTAGAGTAGCTTAATTCTATGTCTGTGTGGAAAGGGAGGTGGACAAAATAGTTCCCACCTTCCCCTGCTTCAATAAGAGCACTGATTCACACTCAAAGCCACTCAAAAAGTGGAATGATGAATTAGAGCTATCTGTAATTATTGTTAATTTTGCTTTTCCTCTTACTGTTTTCCTTAACACTGAGCTGTTAAATTCCCAAACAATGCGTAGAAACGCATCTGTTAACATTATTAATCATTTACTTGAGTTAAGATATTTTCTTCTGGGGTAACTTCCTCTTAGGTATTTAATACAGAAAGCACATCTTTTCCAGTTTTTCTTGGTAGAATATAAAATACCAGTTAAGAATTTGGCTTTATGGCTTCAGAAAGACTTGGGCAGAGATGGTGAACATTCAGTCCCATCCTCTGGCTACCAAATTCTAAAAATCCAATAACAACCAGTTTTATTTTGCTGTGTTATATTCTTGTTGTACTGTGGGAGATTTTGCCATTAAAACCACAGCATACCTTCTACATTGATTTTTTCAGTATTTTCTTTTTCCTGTTTTAAAATGGACCTAAAAGTAATGATACTGGAGGGAAAACTGTTTCTCTAGGGGGAAAAATGATTTTTAAAAAGAATTCTTCAACATATGGCATGTATTCTGAGGGAAGAAAATGTGAAAATTTCATGAAGTAATCCAAACTTGAAAAGCATTGTCCGATCGATGGCTTTGAGAGCTGTGTTTGCCAGCACATTCGCTCACTAACCGAGTTTGACACTGACAGCATCAAATTTCTGTTTCTAGGACACTGCCCTGAGGATTTAAGCAAGATGCAAGTGTTACAGAAAGACATATTCTAATGCTTTGTAAAGTGACAAAATCTGCTTTCATTCTGTCTAATTATAGCACTGTGAGCATTAACTAACAGTTGTGGCACTGGGGTGGATCCACATAGTTCAGAAAGCAGGATTATGGTCGTGTCCTTTACTGAAACTTTGTATGTCTCCCAGAGCTGTGGTTTGCAGCGTGATACACCAATTACCACCACAGAGATTGGTAATCAGTGCTGATTAACAACAGAAGGCTTTTTGAACACAGAATTGTTCACAGGGAAACATGCCCAGCGGGTGCCCTCACTGGTATTTAATTATAAATGAATCTGATGGAGAGAGGTGTTTACAGGACTGGCTCTGGATTACCTACAAGGGGGTTTCTCACAGAAAAGCTTTAAAAGAAAGCACACACTGGTGTCAGACAAAGGTTAGGACACTCACTCAATTAGCACTAATTAACATGCTATGAGTGCTTTGCTTTTTCAGCCATACTGCATAACATCACGTGTGGTACTTCACAAGAACTTTCTGCTGTGGGCAGGAAGAGTTTGATTATTAAGTACCTTAAATCAGAGAGCTCCAAGATACTGCTGCTGTAAGCCATGGTTTACAAATGATCTTTGAGGGATTTAGAAGGTGTCAGGGCTATGACTAATGTTAGTTTTCTGGTGTGTGGGTGGACGCTTAAGTATAAAGTACTGCACTTAATCATTGAATCATAGAACAGTTTGGATTGGAAGGGGCCTTAAAGATCATCCAGTGCCAGTGCCCCTGGCATGAATTTGGTTTATTTAGGTGTTTTGTTGAATTTCAGTACCAGGTGGTGTGCTGTTCCCTGATGGACTAGGTTAGAGTAACTGCAAGTTAAAGAGAACTTTGGAATACTGTGTTCTTTATGTGAAGAAAATGGAAAGGTTTTGAACACTTGATTGTTTGTTGCATGGATCAAAGAAAACTTTTGTCCAAAGGCTCTTCAGTTTGTTTTGAAATGAGTCAGTGAACTTGCCATAACTCTTAATGAACCCAGGTGGGATTTTCAAAAGTATGAACATTTGTCTGGCTCTTGTCCCAGTGAAGCAAGTGTGTTCATCCCTGCCTTCATCTGGAGTGAAGTTCAACCACCTCTCAGTGCCTGGTTTTGAGAAACCTGTGTTTTGTGCCCAGAGCACAGCATCCTCCCTTACACCTGATGTAACGCGGCACTCTTGTTTGCAGTGTGAGTGGGTAGGTCAGGGAATAAAGAGATGCTGGATACCAACCTTGCTTTCTGCTTCTTAATAAAAAGCTGCTGTTAAGGTCATAGCTGGGTCAGGCTGGTGGGCAATGGGCAAATACTTGTAGTGCTGCATCCAGTCAGTGATTGCTTTGAAGAAAGCAACCAGGCGGGTCATTTCAACACAACCAAGATGAAAATGACAGAGGTAGGCTGAGAATATTGTACCAGAGCTGACTCATAAAGCTTTCTCGAAGTGAAACTTTGCAAATTATTTTCTTCTTTCAAAAAAAAAGAAAAGCTGGGAAAGTAGGAGCATCCATTTGAATGGATTTTCAAAATGAAACAGGATGGCTGATGAAAATGTGAGAAGTAGCAATGTGCTTTCTGACAGTACTGGATTGTGAGAGAATGGAAACCTGCAGCCTCTTCTCAGGTCCTCCAAATAATTCAAGTACTTTGGGCAAGTGTCAATGTCTCTGGCATGTTTTCCACACAGAGGTGCCTCAGACTTGGTTAGAGCATCAAGGTGTTACCGTGCTCTTAATGGAAATTAATTCTTCCCATCCTCTTTTTCTGTCTCCTTACTTCAAAAACCATTTAAAGTCTCTTTTGAAGTAGTTCTAAAATCAGTATCTTTGGCTTGTTGCATGTATTTCACTAGAGCCAGACAATGCACTTTCTTCATCTTCCAAATGATATTTTGATAAATACACACTTAATACTTTTTTAGTCAGTTTTTGCAGTTTTATGAATCTAAACCTCATTGTTATTCCCTACGTTAGTCACCCAGAAGGATAGGGCACAAAGACTTAGGCCTGAAATACTGCAATATTTGTGCATGTGTGCAGTGGTCTCAAGACCTGGACATTTTTATGTACAAGGCAAAAAATAAAGCACCTTAAAACAAAGTTTAAGGTATAAGTATTTCAAGGTCTTGGTCAATTATATCATTGATTAAACATGTAATGGGTTTTCCATTTTTGCTAGAGAAATGTAAGAGGATCTCTGATCCAAAAGTAATTACTTTTAACTCAAACTGCAATTTGCAGTTTGTTTCACTTGTCACCAGCTTTGTGTGCAGTTTGCTGGCTACCTTCCCTGAACCTATTCTGTTAAAGGTAGAAGTGCCCTTGCTCTGAGATAGATATAATTTGTTTTTTTCTAATACTTTTTTAAGCAAACAGAGTAAGAATTAGCATTGAGAAATCCGAATAACAGTGGCGATACTGAAGCATCTTGAACAACAAGGAACACGTGAGGAGTTACTATGCATCTTGCCTGAGAGGATGGACCAGGCACAGCCCAGAAGATCAATGCTTTTAGCCACTGCACCTCAGAGCTGTTTGAGTAGTGTGTGGTGCCAGTAGGCTAATACCTCCTGCTGAGCACAGGGCAGGCAGTTCACCCCTGCAGATGCCTGCCCATGTGTGAAGTCCAGCAGCCTGTTGTTCCGACGGCACGCAGTCAGGTACACGAAGGTGAGGGGCTGCCCACCGCAGAGTGTGAAAGGTGCAACTTCTTCCTAACCCAGCAGTATGCTCATACCCAGAGCCTGTCTGGAATTGGGCCTCTGGAATTCAGGATGAAAAGCACCAAACAAATGCCATAAACAGGTATCTTGGCAAGCTAATGAATACTGAATACTGAAGCTTTCCACACTAATTTTTTTTTTGTTAAAGGAGAAGTCAGTGATGTGAAGCCTGAATTTATGCTCAGGAAATTGCTTTTCATCCTATGACATGGGTTCTTGAGCAGAGGTGGGCTCAAACAATATGTTGAAAATTATGTTTTCACAGAATTTTGATCAAAGTACAAACGTCCTTGCCTCAGGAAGCAGTTCTTTTTCCCCTGAGAAGTGATGCTGGAAAAATCAAAAAGAGAAAATGTGCTTGCTGGCTAAAATTCACCCATGAATAAATTGCATCACAAAGCTACCAACAACATAACATTTTCAAAAACCATATCATGCTGTTGCTATAAGGAAAGTGATTTGTAAAACTCAGTGTTGTATGGGGACCTTTGCCATAACAATATTTTTAGAAACTATTATTGTTCATAACACCATAGAGCATAGATATGTAACAATATTTGTTCTGCTTTAGTGGAATCTAGAACTGAACCAAGTTTTGCCAGTTTTATGGTTTGCCTGTTTTGGAAGTTTCATGTAAATCTTTTGTATGAAATCATGTTGAGGCCTTTCGTAGGAACATACCTATATTTAGTCATCTGTTGTTTAGAGTAGCAAAAAAAAAATTAATTACTAGTAGACATTTGAATCCTAAAGGAACTATCCAAGTAATGATAAATGCCCACTGATGTATCGTTTTATGTATTTTCATTTTGCCTGTTTGTTACAAAGCTGAGATTCAAAGCTTCTTTTCTGGTCTTTAATACAATTTTTTGGTACCCAGGAATCCTCATGTGTCAGGAGGCTCTGAATATGCATAAATAATTATTCATGACATGTCAGTTTCTCTTAGAATTTCCCTTTTACTGAAAACACCTACTTCTCATTCTGGTATGGAGTGACACAGTTCTAAATAGAGAAACTCCGGTGAAAAAAGATTCTGACTGTTTACTCGTTCTTTTTTTGTATACTGGCATTATCTTCATATGTTTTCCTCTGCTGTGAAAGATGAGAATTCCTTCTCCCGCGCAGGCTCTCTTGGTAAAGGGACATCTTGCACTGCCAGGAGAGTTTCAGCTCAACTTTCATCCCCTGAAAAAGGATGCGTCTGCAGCTGAGAGTGTTGGTGTGTTTGATTGAAAGACCAAATTCTGTTGGTAATGGTGACTTCATCTCTAATTCCACACCAGAGTGTGAGGTTGAGCAATACTGTTGAAGTCCTTTCCCCAGTAATCACCCAGTGGAATCCCTAGCAGGTTACTGGTGAGCTTGTTAAAGGAGAACTTTTCAAATGCATGTTAAGTTTGGCTGCTGGCAGTTTTTGCTCAATGCTTCAAGCTGGAGTGTCTAGCGCAGGCTGGACACAGCTGCTGTAGTTTGTCAACTTGCGCGCTTAGCTGAAAGAACATCTAAAAGTGCTGTTGTAGCCACCTGTTGCTTTCAGAGATCATTCCCACAGAAACCCACCTCTGCTGAATAGAAAAGATTCAGCTGTAATTCTCTGCTCTATGCATGTGAAGAGAGATGAAGAAAATATGCTTAAGAAAAACAATGTAGGAGAAAACTCTGTTGCAGCACTCCAAAAGCCACATCAAGGAACTTTCTTTGGATCAGGGCTAAGGGTAGGTAAATCTGTTCAGATAAGAAAGAATAATTTAGATAGGAAT
Organism: Mesitornis unicolor; assembly: GCF_000695765.1. Classification (NCBI taxonomy): domain Eukaryota; kingdom Metazoa; phylum Chordata; class Aves; order Mesitornithiformes; family Mesitornithidae; genus Mesitornis; species Mesitornis unicolor. The sequence goes on from NW_010195751.1 coordinate 50,805, forward strand.
CTGAACCTTTATGGGAAGCATACAAATACTGGCCAAGTTTGTCATTGCCCCACTTGCGGTGGCTGGTGCAATAGACTGTAGCTGGTGGTAATCCTAGACGTGGTCAGAAGCAGAGTCATGCCCATTTTCATTATTCTTCAGGCATGGCTCTAAGGACTGCAGACATTTAGTATACTTCTGGCATTTTTTTAGCTGTTTTTAATGCATTAAGTGGAACTTGCCTCTATGGAGACTGTGCTCCATTTGTTCAGAGATGTCTTCCTGCTGTGCCAGTAAGTTTCAGCCATAAACTACAGGAATAATTTTTAATGGCAAGAAAAGGATTTAGTCTTCACAGTCTGCACAGACTCCAAGTCTGATTTTCAAGAGAACCTTGCTCTGAAATGGGGAAGGAATAGCTACAGTGGGAATATGAATCTTCACCTTTTGTACTTCATCAGACATCACATAAATATGAATAGGGCATCCTTGTCTATTGCGGTTAGCTCTGGGTGTGCCACTTGTTCCTCTCTCTGGAAGTTTGCTGTGTCCCTCACCTGACTTCTTTTGACTGTCACCTCAGCTGCCCTGGCCCTGTACATACCTTTCTGTCAACACCTTGACTTTGTCGCTGATGCATAATCCACATGTTGCCATTACCTTTTTTCAGGATAAGTTTAGAAGTGAGAGACTATTGAACTGAAGTGAATTTTTTAGTTCTTTTACATAAAGATAGTAATTTTTTTTCCATATTTGGCAGATGTCTTTTGGTAGACTTTAGAGACATAGCTGACACAGTAGTCCAACATTCAAGTGCAGTTTCTCCTCAGAGAATGAAAACCTGTATCAGGGTTGGTAGTCTAGAGACTTGACAGTTTAAAAAATAGAAAAAGAAAAAAAGAAATAAAAAAGGAGGAGGGGAGAAGGCTTCGACCTTCCTGAACTCTTTGAGTCAAAAAGCTTTTAGAAGCAAGCAGCTTTTGATCACCATCAGCTTTTGGCTGAGTTAAAATATATGACTTAAAGTTAGGAACATAAGGCTGGGAACAATCACTAGGATTGCAAGAGCTGGAGCATTAGTTAGTCTGTGCCTTCATGGGATCTCCACTGTAATGGAATTTTCTCTTCAAATGAACTGAAGTTCACTAGTCTCACCCATTTCTACACAGATTGCTTATTTCGGGAGGTTTTGTCCTGTCTTTAATTGGCTATCTTCACCTTGTCCCCATTCTTTTTTCTTTTCATTTCTTGTGGGTCCCTATCTTTGTCCCTCCATTTCCAGAAAATTGTGATGTTGAAATTCACTATTAAAACTCCTTTTGGTATAGTTTTTTTTCCTCGGGCATTTTTAGATAGGATTTCTGATTCACTCCTTTAAGTTTCAGTTATATGCTCTTTCTGATAGTAACAGAAACTTCATTTCTGTGAAGGTTGTAAGTACAGAATTATTCATAAAGATTATCTCAGGAGAAGAACAACAACTCAGGTTTGTGCAGCTTGGTTTTCCACCCTAGAAAGTTCACACTACTTTTTTTCAGTGTCTTCCTTCCTGAAATGTTTCCTGGAGTGCCAGGTGCCCTTTAGAGAATGCTAAATAGTGTACAGAGTGTTTCTCTGCTCTTGACCTGTGGCCATACCCTGACATCCCAAGAGCCGCAGGAAAGGGAAAACAATACAAGGCTGAGGTAGAAGTTTACATAGACAAAGAGTCAGACCATGCCGGCCTTCAGCTATTTAAATACCCTGTTTTGTATGTCTTGCACTAGGCTGTGGTTTTCATCCAGAAGTGTTCAAAGAGCACCCATTTTCCTGTCTCATGTGAACCACAAACTCCAACCAGCGTGAGAATGTGATCACAGTCTTGGCTGCCTCTGGGGCATTGTGTCTGAGGCAGGTAGTGCCACTGCACTTGTTTTGAGTTTCGGGCTCATATCCACATGCTTGTCTGTACTCTGCCTGACTCATTGCTTGCTAATGCTGTGCTTCTCCAGCTGCCTCTCTGGCCTTCTCCCTGGCTCCTGCTCTTTGACTCATTTGCCAACAGATGAACTTTCTGGCCTGCGTATGATCTGCACATATTCTCCAGTGCCCTGTTTACAAAGATGTGTATACATTTCAGAGTTTTGAATGTTGCCACAGTAACAAGAAGAAATCACCTTTTCTCCTTTCTTCCTTCCCTCTCTGCTCACAGAGAATAGTGATCAGAAAAACGAAGTACAACGTAAACCAAGCGCAGAGCAGAATGTCTAATAGGGTCTGAAGGCTTTCCCTCCGGGGAGCGGTTGCTTGAGATTTACCAACTTTTGCTTATGTAAGAGGAAAATGGTTCTTTCACTCTGAAATTAATTTCAGATGGATAGTGAGGTTTGAAACATTTGACAGAAGCTTCATTAACAACTCCTGATGCTTTTCTAATTCTTTGCATTTTCAAGGGCTACATCAACAGGAGCAAAGCACAGATTACTTCAATAAGCTGATAATAATATGCATTTTCTTATTCATGTATCCTGATTCAGTTACGTTCATTCAACTGAAACTCTGAGTCTATAGCTGAAAAAGAAAAATCGAAGATGTGGCTACTATTGAGCCTCCAGTACCATTGATCTGGGAGCACCAATAATTCAGCATGCTTTGTTAAAGAAAACAGCAGTGAAGACAGAGATCTTGAGCCAGTGGAGCATCTTCTACCTGTGCAGGATCACAGAACGGTTGAGGTTGAAGGGCATCTCTGGAAACAATCTAGTCCAGCCCACCTGCTCCAAGCATAACCAAAGCAGGGTATCTGTACATATTGGTAAGATGCTACCTGAACCTTCTCTTCTCCAGGCTAAACAATCCCAACTCTCTCAGTCGCTCCTTGTACATCAGATGCTCCAGTCCATACTGTCATTATCTGAGCTATTCATCTAACTTCTACTTATCAAGGTATCTGGAAGCTGTTTCTCCTTGTGTGCTATAGGCTTGAGAAATCTTTCTTCTGGTAGAACTCTTGTCTGATTTAACAGAAGTGAGATGTTCATGAAGACAGAGTTCAGGGCTTCTGGCAGAAGAGGGCCTACCCATCCTTCCAGCCTAGAAAGGGCGCTGCTGCTTGGACAGGCTGCCACGTCCACTGCTTTGACATCAGGCTGTGATTTCTGTGAGCCTTTAGCAGAATCTTGTGGTGGACTCTCGTGCATTGCACCTCTGCTTCCCCACTTTCATAACGAGTGGACATCATGAAGCTTTAGTGGTGTGTTGAGGATTTCAAAGTGCCTTTCCCTGGCACCTCATGCTCCGGCTCAGAGGATTACGTCATGCTATGGTGGTCTGTTAAAACTCTGACAGGTCTTGTTCCAGAAGTAACTACTTCATGCTGATATATTAGTATGGTGAGGGGAATAAAATGGACTTTTTGTTTAGTCAGAGTTTAGTAAAATTGAATTTGGTTTGTTTGTCCACTCGATTCTGTGTGGTTGAACAGAAATTCCCTCAAGGGAGAAATCTCTGTGTATGTTTTTGAGCCAGTTCCATTATTTTCTGCATAATCATTGCTGTCTGAGAACTCAGATGTCCAACTAGTTATAAGGCAAGTTCTTGAATTTACATGGTTTGCATCAGCAGGCATGAAATGTAATACATAGATTCACCATTTCTTTGTTGCAATGGATCGATGATTTACATGGGACATTACCTGCTTGGAAATGAACATTTTGCATCCACTAAGCGCCTCAGGATACAAACTTGTCTCTGTGAAAGTAGGAGGGGAGAGGAGAAAGTGCCTAAATCCTTTTTTCATGAAGTAGAAATTGCAAAACACATGAACAGCAGGACAGGAATGCTGGAGTTGCTTGTACTTGGCGTACTCTGAAAGGAGTTTGTTCACATTTGCAAAGCAAAAACAAAAATCTGGAATACTGAGACAGAAAATGACCAACTGCAACCAAACCATTTGCTGCCTGTTTGCTCTGAATGTGCAATTGGCCTTGGTCTTTTAATTATAATCCATAAAGATGGCTCTGTTCCCTACCTACCCTTGGGCTTCCAGGAGCACTGAGTGCTTAGGGCTCGGGCTGCTAATGCTATAATTGAAACAGCTGCTCTGCTCTCTAAGTACTTTATTCATTCACCTTCAGAAATGTTGATGGATCTGTGGCGTGTTCTGGGCATTTTCTCTAGATGTGAATCTCAAACGCAGCTACTTGCTAGATAGAACTAATGAAGAGAATTTGCTATGGCTTTTAATGTCTTGTCTCAGTTTTTAAAAGAAGAAAAAGGGAGGGGGTAAAGGAAAGGCTGCTCTTAGGCCATAAAGCATTTTGGTCTAAATTAATTTTACCTACGAAACCAGACATCCTAATTCTCTGTTATTTTCAATGACTTAAACTACAAGTGAAACTAAATATTTCTAGGCCAAAAGGTCATTATTTTTACATTTTGTGCTGATTTTTAAATTAGCGCGTACAGAGAAGAGCCTCTGGGAATTGTGCTGTAAATGAGCAGAGCATTGGGAGGGGTCCACACTAATTTGGGAAGGCCTCAGGCCAGTGGTTGCTCTGCAGCCTTCCATGTGTCTCTTGCCTTGGGACTGCAGTGAAAGGGCTAAGTTGCTGTTGCAGACCTTGTTAAAGCCTGAAAACTTCAGGCAGGCAACAGAAGCTCAAGTAAACCTATAGCCTTTCTCCATACACCTAGTTTTACCTGTTGTTTTTCCTTATCCTTCTATTCAGCCCATTTCAGCACTACTTTCCAGAAAAGAAGAGTTTGTCATCATGTCAGATGAATGCATTTAGTCAGTGGAAAGTCAGTCTAGTGTGAGCTGATGGCAAAGCTGGGATGCGGCTGGCAGTGGCTAACTTGCATGTATTCATTCCATGGGGCTGTGGTAGGGATGGAGTTACTGACTAAAACACAATCACTTGACTGCTCTGACAGAGTTTTAGCCTAATGGTGTCTTCCTTCCGGCCCATTGCTCAGCTCAGGCAGCCTTAATCTCCTTGTGACTAGAGTTTGGTATAGCCTGAGGCAGTTTACCCATGCAAAAAGGGTTGTGTAGGAGCATCCGAACTCTGAATTACCCAGGAGCTGGTTCACCCAAGAACGAGCTGAAGCTGCATGAAACCTTTGAGCTAGGCAGAGGCAAGGGCTCCTCTGGCCTATAGGCTAGTTTTTATTCAACAGTATTGATTGTTCTTGGCAGATATAGAGCCTGAGAGCTTTGTGGTTATCTTTGTTAGGGAACATTAGAGGTCATTGTGAGACTTTGAGAGTCAGTAAATTTGAATTTTGATGAAAAAGGCAAAATCCTACTCTGAAGCAAGTTTTCAGGCAGCCCATATGGGAAAGCGATAAGGGAAGAAAGGAAGGGCTGGAAATTTTACTGTGTCTTTCCCATCAGCCTGCAGCACTCAAATTACGGTTGTATTCTGTTCAAGAGAGGAGGAACAGCGAGGGAACGTTCTTGGAAAATAGTACATTGAAAAATCCTCTGGATATGACATGAAACAGATTATTAATGTCAGGAAATGCAGTCTTGGTGCTGCTGTGCAGTTTCCTGAAGGTGAGCTTGACAATATGTACTCCTGCACAGACACTTCGCATACCTGCTGCCTTTGCTATCTGAAGTGCAAGGTGAAGGGTTGTTGCAGGTTCATACAGCAAAACTCATCCTCGTTCAGAGTTTGATTTATATATTCAAAACAGTCAGACCCTAGGAATGGTGCCTGGATGAATTTGGCCTTTTTTACTGAGCTGGGTATTTTTAGCTTAATTGAGTCTTACAATACCCTCAGGCACCTTTTTATACCTAATTTCAGAGAAATGTCACAATGTTACTAGAGTCACACTGGAATATCGTATCAGGGGCCTTTTGCCCTATTTCTGCCTTGTGAGGGAATCGTTGAAAGGTTTTCTTGCCAGTGTTTGCCTAATACAGGTGAGCTTGCAAGTGAGACCTGCTCTTTGAGGCCAAGCTGATGTTTTCTTTCTAGAATGCTGCAGTACATGCTGTCCTTCCCTGAATGGTGTCTAAAGGCAAGAGCTATCCAAACAAATGTTATTAAACTGTAATTACTGTTGTCGTTTAAAAAAATAAAAAAGACTACTTGAATTTGAAAAACAATTTCATGTGATACTGAGATGAACAGCATTGGCAGTTACCGAGGCGAAGAGCTCCTGA
>NW_010195752.1:0-18303 GCF_000695765.1 Mesitornis unicolor
AATCCCTAACATTCTGTGATTCTGTGAAGAAAGACCTCCTGCAAGGTACTGGAAGGCTGCGATAAGGTCTCCTTTGAGCCTTCTCTTCTCCAGGCTGAACAACCCCAGCTCTCTTAGACTGTCTTCATATGAAAGGTGCTCCATCCCTCTGATAATTTTTGTGGCCCTCCTCTGGACCCTTTCTAACACATCCATGTCTGTCTTGTGTTGGGGGCACCAGAACTGAACACAGTACTCCAGGTGAGGTCTGACCAGAGCAGAGTGGAGGGGGAAGAATCACTACCCTTGACCTGCTGACAAATTGCTGCATTCAATCAGATAACTCATTTATCAGTTTAGCAAAATATCCTTATATGATGTCATAGCTAATCCACTGGAAATTAGTTTTGCAAAACATTTATGAGCTCTAGTATAAATATTTTATGAAACCATGTTTGCATATTGTTCTTAATTCTATTGTTAATTTTGAGATTGTTATTTTCCCTTTTGCATTTTGTTAAATTATGCTTTGAGACAGAGTTGAACAAGGTATGTGAAGTGTTTAGATTTTACCTCTTTTTGCTTGGTTAATACACACTTTCTGAAAGGATCCTGATCTGTTGACCAACATTTCTGCTAAACAACCCCTCCTAAATTAATCAAGTATTTAGTTTTTGCTGCTTGCTTTCATAGTCCTACTCCACTGTTCATCAAAAACTCAGTATATATGGTAGCTAATTCCCATAATTCCCTGAAATGTATAATTCCTATGCTTGATTTGTATTTCTTCAGCCTCTCTTAACTATTCTTTTACCTCACTTCATAGAAACTATTTTTCATGATCTCTTGTGAGTTACAAATTGAAACCAAAACCAAAACCTGGAATTCAGAATCCTAGTGATACTGTGCTGATTATTCATTTGGAGGCTTGCCATTGTGTAAGATTGCACAGTAGGTTGATGTTCACCAAATAGATTTCTGTCTCCAATGATGTATTTGTTGTGCATAAAAAAAATCCCAGCCAAATAGAATCAAGGCTTCAATAAAATATTCTCTCATTTATTAGTCGGTGAGGTTCTGCTTGCTCACTCCTTTGCTATATTTCTATAGTACTAACCTTAAAAATAATCTGTTCTAAATTTTAAAAACAATCTACCTGATTCAAAAACTGTAGCATCATTTTAATTATTTGTTCAGGTAATATGAGTTTCCTGATGTGACTGCTGTATAAAAACTATTAATAATAAGTAGTTTACTATAGTACAAAGGACAGAAATTTTCACTGCTTCAGCAAAGTGATAAGATTAGAGTAATGCTTCTACATGTTCCAGATTCTTCTTTGTTAACTACTCTCTTCAGGAAATTAAATTAATTTATTAAGAACTTTGATACATATAGAATACTATAGTGCATATGTGTTTTGCACAATTATAAGTGTGCCTTCCTGTAATACATTATTACACTAATGTTTTTTGTTTATTTCTTTCTATCAGAAGGATAATGGAATGTCTTAAAGTTTGATATTAAATGCTACATTTTTATTATTTAGTTGCTAGAAAACACAAGATTGAAGAGATGTGACTTTTAAGTTTTGCAGTACGGTGTGATTTGTGATAGCCTCCAGTAGTTTTGCAATTAGATAGTGAGGATGCTGATTCTCTAGTTTCATGTAATCCTGATTGACAAAATGCTGATCATGTCTCCAGCAAATTAGTATTTTTTAATTTGATTGCTAGAAGAAATAAAGACAGACCAAAATTACTTTTAAGCCTGATCATAGGTTACTTGAAGAGATGGGAAGCTGAAAAAATAAAGCAATTTCAGTAGCCATTTTGGAAATTAAGCAGAAGGATATTGTTTTCAGAAATAGTGCTGCTTTAAGTCATGTTCCATGGGACTCAAACAACAGGCCATGAATTAGAAATGGCAGTCATAATCCAATAGAAAATTATAGGGTCACCAACTATTATAATGAGATTTCTCACATTAACTATTATATCCCTAATATTTTATGAAACTCATGAAAGAGACAGATTTTTATTTTTTTTTTTATTTCTGCTGCTCCCAAACACCTTTTCAGGTGTGCAAGAAAGCAGTTCTCTTTAGTAGATGCATGGCATTTGTCAAAGGTCCTGTCTGGTTAATCTGAACAAATGTATGGTGAAGAATCGGACTGTTTTATCAAGTCTCTGTGTTGTGGATCTCACAAAATGTGTCATGTTGTCTGTGACATGGTACATATAGACTTAGGAAGAGATAGAGGAGAAGTCACAGTTTAGAGAGGAGGGACAAGGAGTTGGATATTTTGTTTCTAAGAGGACTTTGATCAGAATCCCTAAAGTATTTCAGATAACTAAGGAAGCTGAGTCAAGAAAATAATTATAAGCAATTATTATTTTCAATATGATTATTTATTATGTTGTTGCAAGGAAGGAAAGCCTTGGAACCCTAAAAATGTTAGGTTCTCTGTTGCTTTAGTAGATGGAGGAGAGCTTGACAGGAACATTGGGAGTGAAAGGAATGGCTAGTGTTAGTGCAATGATGAGGTCATTTTCTATTAAGGATTGACTGCTGAAGTTAGTGAGGAACTAGCTTTCCATAGAGCTGGAGTTTACTGTGGAATGGCCTTAGCATCTTAAGTCAAGATCCTAAGTCCGCTAAAGTCTGGAAGCAGGAATTCTTCAAAGGCTGCATCACCAGAAGTTTGCATAAAGAGGAGATTGTAGACCAAGAGTAGTATGCATTCACCAAAAACAAGTGGTGTTGAGGAAAAATGCATCAATGCAGTAGGAATTTTCTTAAGTGTTGGAGGGTCTGTTTTCAGACTTTAATACCAATTAAATATTAGGTAGAGAATATTCCTTATAAGAAGTACAATATAGAGAAAGCATTTCAGTATGCTGAATTGGATTTTTGTAAACTCTGTGTTTATACATCCTTAATGACCACATATAAGACAGAAGCTATTCTGAACATTTCTGATTGGAAGACTTGATTCATTGATACAAAAATGGCTAAACTATAGGAAGTTGATCAAATGGGAGATTCTTTTCCGGTTCCACCATACTTCCAGGATCTTGTCTTTGCCTCACTTATGAAGTTTACCATTCATGTTGAGATGCCATTGAGAGTGTTCATGAATGGCTTTTAATTACTCGTGAGCTTTCACTAGCTAAATTAATTCTGAAGAATAAGTTGTTTAGTGATCGGATAGACTTTATCTAAAGGAAACTGCGTAGGTTTTTGCTTATGAATAAGACAAGAGCGATAGGGTGGTAAAGGGAAACTATTGAAGAAACAACATCTTTCCTTTTTCTAATACTTTGTGTGTGTGTGTGTTGCTGAGGATTTCTGCTAACTCTGGAAGTTTCATGAATTTCCTAAATTGTACTCAGTAAGACTTGCTTATTGCTTTTTGACAATCACAGACAGCTTCTAGGGTATGTAGAGGTGTTTTCTGCTGATGCACTAGCTGCCTTCCCAAAATACATAGAGAATTAGCTGACTTTTGCCAGTTTTTATCAGTGAATGTTTGGCTTCTCTCCCAGTTCTTTGTTTAATGCAAAAATTGTTGCCTCTTGAGCCACAGTTCTGTCCCTCCTCCTCTTTTTTTCTTTCTTTTTTTTTTTCTTTTCTTTCTTCCTTTGCATAACTATGCTGATTGGATCATGCCAGTTTTCCTCACAGCTCATTAAGCAGGCTTTTACTCCTTGTCCATGGATATCTAGTTAGTTATAAATTCTAGTCTGAATCACTTGTAGATCTAAAATGGACTTCTGTAGGACATCTGCTCATTGTTCTGTCTTTTTATAGCTGTCTCCACATTAGCATCTTCAAAAATACTGCTTCTTCATTCTTTTTCTTCTTTCAGATCACTAAGGATTTTGTCTGTATCTCATTGCTGTACCTAATCTCCCTTGAATATCCTGTTCGCCAGTATCATACTGAGTAATGACATCTAAGTACATGGTCTTCAACAAATCAAATGTTTCATGTTTGTCAGTTTTCCATTTTGTTGACCGTAAGGACCCTTTTCTTCTAAGGACGGGCAGCCGCACCCTCTATTCATAAAGCTGGTTAAGTATAGTTCCAGGGAAAAGCAGTTATTTTTTCTTCTGTTCTTTCAACAGTTCTTACAAGTATTTCAGAAGATGAAATGGCATGGGCACTGGATCATCCTTCAGTCTTGCTTTGATATAAAAAGAAGGCTTTGTTTGTTCAATTCCAATCAGTCTTCTCTTCATCAAGCTATATTGATTCTTTTCTTTTTCTTTTCAGAGCAGGTAGAACACATTATATGTAGGGTGAGTCTCATTTAATTTTCGTTACTGCTTTAAGGAAGGTTGGAAAAAAATCTCCACCTGCATTAAACTGTCTAAGGATTTAACCAAGTTCCCTCCAGTAAAGTACTTAAGATAGGTAAATAAAGTAAAGAAGTCTACTTGAATCTCTCTAGATTTCCCACAGTACTTGAAAGGAATGCAGATTTTTACCCCAGAAATTATTTGAGTTTTTTTCTATTGTTTAACCCTTGAATTTGGCACCATCTTTTTAATTGCTTAAAAGAAAAAAAAAATAAGGAAAAATAGAAATGCAAAAGATAAGCTCAGTACTGCCAACTTAGCTAATTAATGTGTTAATGTGCCTAGCAGAAATGTGACATTTAATCATTACATATTAAATATCTTCATTATTAGCAAGTTCTTGGAACCCTTGTTCAATAAGACAACAACTCTTGTATGGTTGAGTCAGTACTTTGTATTCTGCTAAATCTGAACAGGTTGACTGTTAGGGTATGAATGTACTTCTGCTGCGTTTTCTGGAATAAGAAAATGCAAACTGAAGGGGAATGACAAAAGTGAAAATGTGGTGATAATTGTAAGAATGAAATAAAGAATGTGTTTCCATTTTTGATGAAAAAAATCTTAGAGGTGAAAATTTTGTCAAGGTGATCTAGGAGTTTAGAACTTGTTTCCAAGGGAATATTATGCTTTTAATACTGTTAACTGAATTTAAAATAGGTCTTGAAAATATTATAAAATTATTTTCACCTTGGGATCTTAAGTCATTTAGGAGCTTTCAAACATACTTCTTGTGTTTCTTCCCAAAATATCACCTAAAATATGAAAAGAAAGTCAAAGTTCTTTTGCTTATTAAAACATAGAACTGAATTGTTTAGTTATTAAATATTTAAAAATGCAGCAAACAATAATTCCAAGTTGTACCCCATTGGTAGGTGCTCTGAAATGAGAGATTAATATATATCAAGAGAGATTAATACATATATATATATATACACACACACATTTTTTAAATCTAATTCTGGCAATGTGATCTATCTTCTTCTATTAAGACAAATTCTGCTATTTTTCTGTCTGTACTCTATCAGGCAGACAGGTGAAATATAGCTTATAATTTTAGAGCTGTGGATAGCAGTAAAATTTGATTCATGCTTGTAAGCATGAAGACTTTCATTTGTATACTGATATAGTAACTATCGATTAAGAAATCTTCTGAAAGGATGAGCAATCTGATTCATATTGAATATGAGGTCATCAAATTCACATTAAGATTAAGCTGGGGAATTAAAAGTTCAATGTCACTTTGAGACGTGGTATTGTTGACTACTTACATCACAAGTACAAGTCAAACCCAAAATGTCACCCTTGCCTTTTTAAGGCATGCTCCTGTCCTTCATATCATAGCACTTACTCAGTGTAGCTCATTCTGTACTCTTTATTGTCTGCTTCATGTATTTTTAATTTGAATCAACAGAGATGTATATGTTAGGCCAGAAGAGACATGTTTGTGGCTGTAGATCTACAAGCATTTGTTTCTCTGCTGTACTGCAAACTTGCATTACACGTGTATGCAAATAAGAAGAAAAGTACTTAAAAGCTTGTTCTTCATCTTTCTTGCAATCCATTATTTGATTTTCATTTCCCATCTATTTCCTCTTCTTTGTTTGTGAACTCCATGATTATGCCACCACATGAATTTAGACTTCGACCTACAGGTAGGGACAAACTAGTTAAAGAGGACATTTCCTCTCATAGTTCAAGTATTCATTCCACCTGTTTCCTCCAGTCCAGCTGAGTTTGCTTCCATTGGTGAATCTGCCACTCCTAAAGCTTCTTTCCTGTCTCGTGGAGATTACACTTTTCTATGCCACCATCTATTAAAACTGATTTAATCAAATGTATCACTCACAGAGGAAAGCTAGTACCAATTTGTGTGAAGCTACTGCAGTATTGGTCCTGCCGTCTTCCACTGATGTGGTTGCCTGGTTTTCTCCAGATGTAATATCCTTAACAAATACTATCTCCATCTTATCTTCTCAGTGGCCTTGAGAGAGATTTGAGCAGAAGATGTAAGGTGGTGGTCACAGTGCTAGTGGACATGCCCTGCCTTATTAAGATATGTAGAGCAACAGGGATGAAGGCCTACCAGGTTTAAAAGAAAAATTACATTTTCTAAACTGAAATCTAATTATTTACTGTGGTATTCCTGATTTTTTTGCTATTTTAATAGGCTTGTAGACTTTCTTCAGTGAGAAAAAAATAATCTGTTTATTTAGTAGTAGGAATAACAGGTGCAAGTATGATGCTGAACCTTTCAGCAGTCTACTCATCATCTACTTGTTTCCTCAGGGGGTTGCTTTTCTCTCAGTATAGCTGAGTTACCTTAATCTTGTGTTGCTGCTACTAGACTGCTTCTGCTATCCCACCTAGTTCAATTGAGGTTATCCTTATAATACACCACATTGCCAATGTAGCTAGATAGAACATCTGAAAAGTTATTCTGAAACACAACATGCCAATTTAGATGATTATAAAGCTAAAAAAGTGAAGTAACGAATAAGCTTTTGAAACCAAAGCTTCTTTAAAAAAAATACACTGAAAGTATACTGTAATTTTTCTGGTTATTGAAAATGTAACTTAAAAAGCATATTACTAGGAAACTTCATAGCCTGAGATGTATTTGAGTCTAGCTTCCTGAAGAATTCAGAATACCACATTACTATTTAGGAAAAAAATAGAAGTCACACAATAGTGGGAAAAATATGATTCTATTCATTACATGATTATTTATTCTTGATAACTTGCTGTGAACTTCATTGTGCAATGAACATTACAATTAAATTTGTTAAACACAGAACAGCTATAAATGTTCTCACTAAGTAATAATTGTAATATTATCAGATCACTGGTATCCATTTGTGCGAAGTGATAATTTTATTGGAGAACAGTATTCAAGATGTAAACATTTATTGCCATTTCATAGACAATTGTTCCAATAACTGTTTAGTGAGTGCTGGCATCATACGGAGAAAATTGTGTACCTCAGCTGCTGTCCTGCCTGTGGCTGTAATGAAATCTCTGTAGTAATCTTATTGTATTGATGTAGAAAAAAATGGAATTCTAATTGACAACATAAAGCCAAGCAAATTGTAAGTAAAGACATGCTGACTTAAGCCTTGTTGACACTGATGTAAAAACTATTATTTTTGGCCAAGAAGAAAAAAGCAGATTCTTCTGAATTGTTAAACTTCAAAACACCTAAATTATGTAAAAAACTGACTTTACATACAGCTTGATGGTGAAGTTATTTGCATGGTTTTTTTTAAGTTTTCAGGGGTTAATATGATCCCCACTAACTCAAGATGACACCATCTTTTACTATTATTTTTGGAAATTAATTGTAGAGTACCAAACTTTTTCGGAAGAGAAGAAACTTGGTTAGCTGCTCCAGCACAGGCTGAAAGTGACAGCAAGAGCTTTGTATGTAGGTGTTTGGCATTTTAAAAGCTTTCCAGGAAAGACCATCCTTTCATTCCTAAAGCCTTTTCAAGAGATACAAGCCACTTGCTTGCCATTGTCATATTTGTTATTGTAATGAACTTCTTGTTGATTTCATTCTAACTCTTGATTTTAGAGTCAAGGTTAGGGTGTAATGTACTAAATATTGTGTATTTGCTGTATAAGAAATGCTACAGTTCTTATAGCACTTTCTGCTCTGTGCAATACATTTTTCATTGCATATTATAAACTTCCAGCTCAAGTTTATAAAGAAAACTGTAAAATAATATTTCAATTGTAAGCTTAATTAGTGCCTCATACTGTATGAAGTGGAAGCAAAATGAATGACCTGCTGTAGTGTCATACGAAAAGAGAGCTGTCCACAGCTTGAACTGCTGACTAGAGGCCACGTTACTGCCAGGGTGAGTGGAGAGAGCCAGCTGGTTCTGGTAAATCACCTATATGATGTCCTGAGCTATGCCTACTTATGAGCAGATTGGGTTTTGATTTTTTTTTTTTCTAAAGGCTGATATGAAGAATTTTCCCTGCTAGCTTCAGTTTTTCTACTATCTCTTCACCTCTACATCTCATCTGATTGCTAATATGTTCCTTACCACACCAAATGATTATTAGATCTAGAAGCTGTCAAACTATACTTTTATATTTTAAAATTCCTTTATGTTTTCATTCTTTCTATGAATTAAGAAAATAATGCACTGTGAATCAATCAATGATTAAAATGTCTAGAAGCAGTGTCATGTGCCAGGCTGCAGTTAGAATACCTGAGGTAACACAAATCATATTGGTTTTTGGCTTATCTGTTTCATGATGTAAGTTGTAAACAGTTTTAGATTTGTGTCTTTCAAATTAGATGTTGATTTCTTAGGTTTTTTGAATATAGCTAAGTATTTGCTGTGATAATATCTTGTCAGGATTGAAAATTGCTTGTACTTTTAAATAAACGTTTTCCATTTATAATTTAACAATAATCAAATCATTCCCAGAGGTATATTTCTACCACCATTAAGGTAATTTCCTATTAGTCTTGATGCTAATATTTCCTGTTAACATTGATCCACCTATGTCAGTAGTTCCTGTTAATAAGAAATAAAAAAAAGAAGTCTCAAAGCAATAGTCACAGAAAGAAGTAATGCAGTAATGCATTTGTTGTTGTTTCATATGTAACTATAGCAAATAAAATTATTGCATTGAAGTTCTAAATGTTGAATATCCTAAAAGATGTTGAAAGTTCTTAAAAAAAAATAAAAAACCCTTCCCATTGATGAATTTCAATGAATTTACATGCTCACAATAAGAGCACTCTTCACTGAAAATTTGAAACCACTTCTAATCAATGTATTGATGTTTCGAACATAGTTTGGTTTTTCTTTTCTACACCCTTGGAATGCACTCAGGCTTTATTAAACACTTAAAAAGAAAAAGTGTTACTGAATAATATTTTTCTCAAAGGCACGAATGTGAAGCTTGGTTAATGGCAAGGACTGTCGAGTGAAATATATTAACTGAAGCTAGCAGAAAATCTGGGTAAGATTAGAGAGCACTGTGGGTCTCTAAGCAAGCTGAGTTACAGAATTTGCTGCAGGGATTGTGGAACTCCTTAGACTTTCAACTTGAACTTCTCAGAAAGCTAAAAAGAAATTGGGAGAGAACATGAACTAGGTAAATTAGCTTTTGACCAGCTGTCATTCTAATGCCCCCAGACTTGTATTGCCTCAAACAGAAAAAAAAAAAACCCTTGAAAACAATGCCAAATGGAAGGTGGTGGCATGAGACTTAAGTGATTCAGTGCTTCAGTTTTTCACTAGTTTGCTTGTTATCTGTGGAGAAGTTTGTTGTAAAAAGCTTTGCTTGCTTGAAATATAGATTTGAGATAGGAAGAACACTGGACTCCCACCCTTAATTGCAAGAGAAGAATGCTTATTTTAGAACTGAAGAAAATTGTAGTTATCCTGGCAAATAATTTGTGAAGTTTCTTTCTTCCCTTCTACCTTCCCCCATCCCCACTGAGATACCAGGTTTTTATACAACTGCCTGATTTTCAAACACATAGAAGCTATATCAATCTGTGTACAAGCCTTCTGATAATCTCTGCTGTTTCTGTTAAGTATAGTTATACTCTTCTGTAGTCATCTTCATTTCTTAAAGAATTTTGTGCTTTGGTTTTGAATTAGAAATCCTATTAATTATTGGAGTACAGGAGCTATTTTTTAATTGCTTTTGTATGTGACTCTGGGTTGCTTATGACTTGCATACATGAAATACATATGTATATATTGAAAACCATCAAAGATATAGTGAAGCACTTCTGTAATTCAGTTATTTTTGGTTTGAGACCCTCAAGCTTTCTAATGTCAGAAACATAAAGTCAGTTTTTTTCAAATGTCCATTTAATACTAAATCCTAGTCGATAAGATTTGTCAGTCACCTAGTTTAGAATATGTACCTTTATAGTATATTTTTTAAGGTCAGTAGCATGAAATAGCAACTGAGTCATCAAAAGTTTGTGCTTATTTGTATGTATTTCTGTGATCTACATATGTACATATTTATTTATAATTCCTCTGTATGTGTATTTTTATATATAAAATATATATGCACTTTATCAATCAGAATTCTTGGAAAAAACTTGTCAGATTTTTTTTAGATGTAACTAGTTTTTTGAAAAGATATTCTGTCATATTCATAGTTTATCAAGGCTCATGCAAGTGACTTAAAAAAAGATAACTTGTACTTCTAGTGTTTTAGAATTTCTTTGCTTTTTCATTATTTACAATAACACAGAGCTCGCAGCAGATACTCCTCCATTAAGAATACTTATCTGAAGTTGATATGGTCTAGTGACTTTTCAGTTACTGAAGATAAAAACATGATACTAAATGGGGAAATTTATCAAACATTTATGTGATTTTTGCCTTAATACTTATAACATCTCCAGGTACAAATTACCATACCAACTAGGATTTGTTTTGGTTTTCAATAGATTAAAAATCAGCTGATGGATTTTTGGATGAATCTACAATCAGTAGTGAGAGTGTTGCCAAAAACTAATTGGACAGATTAATAAAGCCAAAGTAACAATAATATTTTTATATTTGTAGAAAATGGCAAATTCTTTAGGCCTGTTTGTTATATATATATTTGCAGTTCTTAGAAAACTGATGCCTTGATCCTTGTGGGAGGTTGGGAAGAATTAGTTCTGACCAATTTGCTGAGGTCCAAAGGCAGATGGTAGTGTGTGGTTTTATATTGAACAGTTAAAGAATTAAAATGTTTATTTTTATTTTTGATTTGAAAAATATTCAACAGATTCGGGAAAAAAGGTACTTGTAGATAACTATGGTGGGTTCACTATGGCTAGCCACCAGGTGCCCACTCTGCCCTACTCTGTCACTCCTCTTCCTCAACTAGACAGAGAAAATATGACAAAAAGCTCATAGGTCAAGATAAGGACAGGGAGATCACTCAGTATTTACTGCCATGGGCAAAACCAGACTCAACTTGGAGAAAAAAAAAATTCATTTATTGCCAATTAATAAGATAGTAGGAAAATAAGAAATAAGAACAAATATAAAGACATCTTCTGCCTACTCCTCCCTTCTTCCCAGGCTCAACTTCACTCCTGGTTTCTCTACCTACGTTCCTGAGTGGTGCAAGGAGGTGGAGAATGGGGGTTACAGTCAGTTTATCACACATTGTCTCTGTCGCTCCTTCTTCCTTGTATTCTTCCTCTGCTCCAGTGTGGAGCCCCACCCATGGGAGACAGTCCTTCCTGATCTTCTCCAAAATAAGTCCTTCCCATGGACTGCAGTTCTTCACAGACTGCCCCAGCATGGGTCCTTCCATGAGGTGCAGTCCTTCAGGCACAGACTGCTCCAGTGTGGTCGCCCACAGGGCCACAAGTCCTTGCAGAAAACCTGCTCCTCCAGTGTGGGCTCCTCTCCAAGGGGTCACAGGTGCTACCAGAAACTTGCTCCTGTACAGGCTCTCTACAGGGTGACTGAGTCTGACACATCTACCTGCTCTGGCGCAGGGCCCTCCATGGGCTGCAAGGTGGATATCTGCTCCACCATGGACCTCCATGGGCTGAAGGAGGACAGCTTGCATCATCAAGCCTCACTCAATTGACAAGTATACACTGAGGGAACTGACTGATGCTCGGCTGTAGTGATGGAACAAAATGTCATTGCATTTAATGACTGTGTTGTAAAGAGTGTATTTCATGGGACCACATTAATAATTTTAGGGGCAGTGCTACTACTGGCATTCTCACAATCTGGAAGTTGACTTTTCAACTACTTATAATGGTAATAATTGTTTTGTAAGTAATATATAAACTAAGGTCACAAAACTATGAAAATGGTGTAAAAATACTAATTAATGTGAAGCTCAAAATGTAATCATGCATTTTTGTTACAATGGCTGGCTAAAGAAATTTGTAGAATCTCATTATAAGGATGAAGATTATTAACCCTTTCATGCATTCAGTTTCTGAATTCATAAGGAATTCAGACACAACCAGGATGAATACTGCCAGAATACAGTAAGGAGGTGATTTAAGGCCTTGAAGACTGGTGACATTTTGTTTTGGGAGGACTGAGAAATGTCACTGAGGAAAGTTCTGTTTATAAAGGCTTATTACATAAAAATACTATTAAACATTGCATTTAATTGAAATTACAGGAGAAGCTATTCTGATTGAAAAGAAAAAATACAAAACACCTGTTTACTAGCTTATTTAAAACCTGCTTATAAATTCATTACTTCTATTTTGACTTATTTCAGTGATATGTGTAATAAGGATGTATATTCTATGACTTGTGGCTATAATTATTCACAGTGAGTTAATTTATGCCGTTAATATCTCATTCACTAACAAGTGCATGGTAAAATCTCAGGAGTTTTAATTTGGGTAAATATCTAGCAGTATAGATGTTTGCATAAACATTTTTGAGATTTACATTTTCAAAATCTTATGAAATCTACATTTGTTTGACTCTTCAAATTGATTTAATCTGGGTTTTATTTCTAATTAAATCAACTAACCCATTATTGTGCGTTTTTTAATTTCTTTTAGTGAAGTTGTTAACCATAATACTGATCATGCTGTCTGATTTATAAGTTTATTGGAGTTTTGGTTATCTGGGTTTTTTTGTTTGTTTTGGGTATTCTTTGGTTTATGTTCTGAGGTTTTTTCCTTCTCCTGATCGAAAAGCCTATTAAGCCAATCTTTTTAATATGCATGTTTCAGGAAAAACTTTTACACAAACAGAACAAGATTGCTTTAATTTCATTTTGAAGTAGTGGAGAAAGAAATAATACTTTCCAGTCTAAAGGCAATGTGACCACTGAATATAAATATAAATATAAATATCTGTAAAAGAAAGTTAATGATGTATAGAGCGCGAAATGGTTTCTTACTAAATGCTATAAACATTTTTGCTTTAAAGAAGAATTAATGATAACTTCTTTAAGTAGTTTGCAGTTACTTCTTGCTTGTATGCTAGAAGAAATTAAACTGGTTCAGGAAAACAACAGTTGATGGTAGTATACGTATCTCCTAAAAGGCAGAATCAAAGCTTTGAAGTGCTTCTGTGTTTCTTTTTGTGTAAAATACAGTATACACAATGGCATACTTTTGTGTAAAATGTGGGTTTATGTATAATGGCATAAATTAATTAATTTACTAAATTGTATAAAAGTGATAAAGTCATTCATGACAGATGCATTTCTAGAAAGAATAGATTTTTCTTCTATTTTATGGAAGAGTGTACTGGTTTAGGCTAAAAGGTACTATGAAGAAAATTACCTTTATCTTGACCAGAATCAGTACAACAAAGTTACATGACTTTTTTTTTTCTCCAAAACCGAATTTTCCTGAATGACCTTGTAAAGAACAATAAAATAGTCTTCAGAAACAAAATGTAAGATACATACATGAATTACATTAATATTTTTACAGTTTCTTGCTAATAAATTTGAAATGCAAATCCAATTAGAAGTATTAAACCAAATATTTACTTTAAATTAATGATTCCCCTTAAATTCTTACTAAATTCCTAGTAAAAGTAACACTGATGTTGTTTATGCTGAATGAAGGCACCAGTTCTGTGCCCATAGAAACTGATTTTCTGTACATTCTCATATAATCTTCATGTAATAAAATCTGTGAAAAACAGACCTCTCATTTGCTTACTTATGCTTACATCTTTCTTTTCCAGATGACACGAGAGCAGTATATATTAGCAACACAACAGAACAGCCTTCCAAGAAGTGAACATCCTCAGTTTTACCCAGTAGGGATTTATGGATGGCGAAAGAGGTGCTTATACTTCTTTGTCCTTCTGCTGTTGGTTACCATGATTGTTAACTTAGCAATGACAATATGGATTTTGAAGGTTATGAATTTCACAGTGGTAAGTATCACAGTGACTTTATCTACCCTGTCTCTTGAAGTAATAACTTGTAGTTTTAGTTCTTTTTCTTTTACTGTGTTACAGACATATCTTGCAATTGTATATCCTTCAGATTTTTATACTTCTATATATGTGTTACTTCAGATATTTATACTTTTTTTGACATTGTGCACTGAGTGGATCTGTGCCCTGTTGATTCAGATATTTAGAGTTAATCATACCTACTGAAAATATATCTGGATCTTAGATTTATTTTTTTGATTGTTTGTTTGCCCAACCAAGAGCTTCATGGTGACTGCCCCAAGCATCTCTTGGTTGCTTTTCACCACCGATAGCCATCAGTAGGAATTTGCTATAGCTGTTCTGTATGGTACCTCTCTTAGAAGGAAATTGGGTTCTGATTCAACTTTCTTTTGGTGCCTTTTTTAGTTTATGTTGTTCTTAGCAGGTTTTTTAGAGTTTGCTGACCATTTGAACTGTGTTTCACCTAGAACTTAGAGTAGCTGTTTTGAAGTTGGTAAGAGGAGGTAGGTGGATATAAAAGCTATAGGCTTTTATGAAGCAGCATCTATCTGGGAATAAGGGGCTCTGAGCAACCTGATCTAGTTGAGGTTGTCCCTGCTCACTGCAGGGAGGTTGGACTAGATGACCTCTAAAGGTCCCTTCCAACCCAAAGTATTTTATGTTTCTATGATCTTTAATAACAGCAAAATGTTACCAAGTCTGTATTTCAGATGTACACCTGAAAGAACATCTGCCTAGCTGTTCCCAAATCTATCTTTGATTAAAGGTGGTAGAAGTGCTCACTAGTTGGTAGTGCAACAGTATCTTTTTGTATATCAAAGGAAAAGATAGAATGCCTCACAGTTTAAAATAGCAGTGCTTCTGGTAGGGTCATTTTAGTGTCTCTGGATTTTGACCTTCATAAGCCATATTTTCATGTAGCTAGTAATATATTTCTAATTCCTAGTGTCATAATGCACAAGCAACCAACAAAAAACAGCATTAATCTTATGTCTAAAATTGTTCTATATCTGCTAATGCTCTGTAGGGCAAATACGTAGCTACTTCTGATTTGCCACTAGTGGATGAATGTGTTGAATTAATATTTTGACAACTGCGTGACTTTAATAGTTATTTACTGAAGCATTTTTTAGAAGTTCTGAGGGGGGGATTTTGTTGGGGTTTGAGCCTGGTTTTTTATTTCTTTGGTTTTGCTTTCTCTTTTTTTTAACATAATGTGCTGGCAAAACAACACATCTACATATGCTTTTGCTGTTTGCATTAGAAGAGTATTTAGGCATAACTGTTGACATCGGTATAATGGTCTGATGTTATTCCAGAGCAGAATTAAGATTGAAAATTTAAACAGATTAATAAGATGTTTTAAAAAGCACAGATTTTTTTTCTCTGAGCAGAAGATTGCATTCCAATAAAATATTTGAAACTACTCCTTCCATACCTAGTCAATGTCTGACCTTCCACACTGCAAGCACTATTCAGTTTAAAACTCTTACAATTTGGATGTATAATCTTTTAAAACAAAACTAAAAAAGATATTTTGAAATATTTTTTTTCCTGTGTGTGAAAGCTTTGTTAGAAAGTTGAAGGTTTATGGTGAATCAGCAAATCAGTGCAGGAATCTAATGCAGGTAGCAACTGGATTGTTTCAGCATTTCTGTTCACGACTTAGTGGATTGAAGACCTTGCTTCAGTAGCTTGAGTGATGTATGTATCTGAAAAAATTATGAAAACATTGGCTTAATAATTTTAAAAAATATAGACAAATACAGATAAATTGTATGCCATTAACTAATGTGAGTCAATCTTAATCCTCCTGATACAGAATTAAAATTAATTTTGTGTATTAACATTTATTGTAGTCATATATACCCATAAGTGATTTGGAAAACAGAAGTGGATCATATTACTCCCCTTTCATATAAAAAAAAAAATTAAATGCATATGCTTGGAAACACTGTTTGTTTTGGAATATGACATACCCTTTAACTACCTCAGAAATTAAAATTCCTACTTAAGTTTTTTATGAGCAATCTGAAAAAATTACTGTTTCCAAAGGATTTTGTACTTAAAAAGAATAAAAGAAGCTTTTTGCTTAATAATCATACCACCACTAGATCATTCATACTCAAGTTTATATGTAGTATATCCCTGTTCACATAAAATCCTTAACCATTATTCTTTTAATGGTAAAATATTTCATGCTTTTGTTTAATGAAGTGTACTGCTTCAGGACTGATTTGTTATTGTATTCCAACTTTTATATAAATTTATGGAAAGTTCTATAGTTGAACTGTTGCAGAAAAGAGGATCTGCAGAAGAAACTGTGGTTTATGGTCTGAATTGTATATCTTAAAGTGTACATATTTATTTTGCAAAGAGACTGTTAAAATAGTGTAATTAGATGACGTGACAACGGGTTATTTAATGTTATAAAGCTACATGTAATAGCTGTAGGCATATCATATAACCTAAAGCTGAAAGTATTAAAAAAGTCTGTCAGTATTTGCGTCTGCTTTTATAAGTACCATTACTTTGGATCTTGTTTGAATCCATTTTGTTAAATATACGCTAAAGAATACCAGTTTTCTTCTGAAGATGCATGGAATGGTAATATTCTATTTGATCTTGTCAGCATTCACATTAGAGTCTGTCTGTGAGTTCAAAAATTGATTGCTAGAAGATCATAATGTAAAAAGTTTAGTAAAATCTTCATGCTTATGTCCACATAAGCACATTTGAGCACCAATGGGACATTTGTGTCAAGTTTAAAGAAGTCACATCTTCAGTGAACGAAGTCTGAAGAATAAAATTACTTAGCTTATGAACCTAAGCTTCATGTATTTAAAGAATGCCATAACTTTGAAATATACATTCCATGTTTATGTATATATGTGTGCATAGATATAAACTAGGAAATTATACTTGTATGTCTGGGAAGTGATATATTTGTATCACCGGGAAGTGATGGAAACCTTTAGGAAAAGAAAATACTTTCATTAAACTGGTTTTTAAGAGTATTTGCACCAAAGAGGAACCTAGCCATGATACAATAATTGCTGAAATTTAACAAGTTTGACATTTTGACATTACTTTAAATTATTAGCTATTTTAACATAAGCCATTGTTGAGCTTTTTATAAAAACAATAGTAATTGCACCACTTCAAGGAGTGCAGCGCCAGGGCATGGGCTTGTCAATACTGGCTGACAATTGCAGCAATGCTAATTTGTATTAGCTGTTCACATTCTATTTGTGGCTGTGCAGCTGCAGTCATTGGCCGATTGGCACAATAAAAGCTTTTCTGAGTTCAATTTATAGGTCCTTCAGTTGGAACAGTTTTCTGAATATACTGACGTTGCATGTAAAAGTCACATTCTGAATCTAGGCTCGTTACTCCATTCTCTTTTTATGCACAGAGAGGAGAAATAGGGTCTTCCATAAAGCCATTCATCTCATAGTAATACAGACAACTGAAGTGAATTGTCCTTAAGGATCCATGTTGAATAGCTCATCAAAGAAGTAATTAAAAAGGAAATATGGTTTATTTGCAATTGTGTAAAAACATAGTACAGACAAGTTGTGTAAATACCATTTTATCAGATTAAGTAGTATAGCTGGGAAAGATAATAGAAGCTTAGGGGTGTACAATCTCTTCTTCCAGTGTACAATGTAAGAAAGAAAATTGAAAGATAAATGCAATTTACAAATAATTGCTCTGATATAATATCTATCAATTAGATGAGCAAAACCAAAGGTACTAATTAGTATCAGTATAGCAGAAGGAATATTAGATGAGAAATCAGAGATATAGTAATCGTTTTTTATAGTCTCCCACTGCTAGCTTAGTGTTACTGTCCTTTAAA
Organism: Mesitornis unicolor; assembly: GCF_000695765.1. NCBI lineage: Eukaryota > Metazoa > Chordata > Aves > Mesitornithiformes > Mesitornithidae > Mesitornis > Mesitornis unicolor. The sequence continues at coordinate 18,099 of NW_010195752.1, forward strand.
ACATCTGGTTGAGATCTGTTATCTCAATGATTAGAAAGATACATGTGAAAGCATGTAAGAACTTCAGGACAAAGAAGTACCTAAACATTTCCACAGACTGATGAATGTAGCTGGAACATACCATACTGTCCTGAGTTTACAAGGAAGGTAATCATTCAGGAGTAGGCTATATTGGAGGAATCACAGAATCACAGAATCGCTCGGT
>NW_010195753.1:0-574 GCF_000695765.1 Mesitornis unicolor
GGGTTATTGCGCCCCAAGGGCAGGACCCAGCTCTTAGCCCCATTGAAAAGATGTCTCACTTTAGCTAGAAGTAGGCTTTTAAATCTGGCTACAACGATCCACTCTTTCGCAACCTACTTTATCTTAGAAATCTTTGCTCTTAGATTGCCCCTTAAAGTATGGACATACTGACACTGGAGAGAACAGCAGTGCATTATTTTTCTGTAGCGGTCACAACTTCCAATCCCCTGATTTTGCAGCAGTAGAAAATGTCACAGTGCACATTAGAGTATCCATAGCAGAAAAGGGCATGTGAATACTCACCTCTTTCAGGCACCGAGCAGCTCATAGGTCTGCTTATTCAGCAGCAAAAAGGTTCCCAAGGCACAGCACTCATACACAGGTCCTCCATGCCATTCTTCTTTACCTCCTGGGTACTAACGGGTTGCATTAACCAAGACTCTGGGTGAGGAGAGGAAAAAAAAAAAAGAGGAAAATAATTTATCCAACAGTAAAGAAATAACCCTGTTCTCCATCCTACACAGCACACTGGGGGATTATTACAGATGAGGGGATCGAGTGCTCCCTCAGCAAG
>NW_010195754.1:0-3390 GCF_000695765.1 Mesitornis unicolor
TAGCGCTGCACCGGGTTGTTGTTTCCCAACACACAGACCACTCTTCCTCCATTCAAACCCATCCTACGCAAATGCCCATTTCATTACTTCTTCCATTCAAATTATGCCAATACGCCATTCACTGGCAATTTTCTGGTCCTGTTCAAACGGCCTTTCACCTCTTCAGCTGAGCAATGGGGAAATCAGCAATCAGAGGAGTAAAAAAACAAACCAGAGGAGTACAAGAGTCCTTTGTTGACAATGAGCTCTTTTACACATCAATGAGCTATGATCTGAAGAAAGTTATACTACTTGGTGGCATTGATACAGATTTACCAGTATCATTAAATAAAATCACAGAATGCCTAAGAGTGCACCGTTCACACCATACATAATCTGTGCTAATAATGAAAATAATCACCTAGTATTATACACTATTGTATATTGTATTATATACAATATTATATACTACTGTATATTGTATTGTATACCAGTGTTATCACCACAGCATGTAACATAGGGAGTTACTGCACAAAATTCACGCATCTGTGTGTAGAACTTGTCATATTTGAAGGAAGACTCTATCATAACACTTCATTTTAAGCAAAAAAATGTCCAACACAGCTCAAGTAACGTTTTGTTGGGTACAAGCACAAAATGCAGTTCTTTCAGCACAGCCATCCTGTTGGCTATTAATGCACCCATAGCATTTTGCTTAGGAACAAGAGTTGGTCAGACACCACAGTAATGCACAAATGAGTTGCCTGAAGGGAGCGATCACTCAGGAGAGAGCTAAGATAACAGGCTCCACTGCTTTTATTACTTTAACCAGTCTTACAACCATCACACTAAACGAGCTCCTTGGCAGCACATCATTGTTCTCACACTATTTCTGCAGTCAGTATATAATGAACTTGACTTTGGAAAACTCCTCCTTACTTTTTCCACTACTACCTCCTGGTTTGGAGTCAACACGCGAAGTGATGTAGTTCAATCCATCCTCTTTCCTACAGACTGGCTCCCAAAGTTCTCTTTGTATAACTAAGAGCAACTTTTAAAGTGCTTTTCAAATTAGAAATTAGCACCGATGCTACTAATGAAAATCCTTGCAGATATCTCCTTAATGTGTTCGCATTGACTGAGCTGGAATAAGCTGCACGCTCACTAAGCTTGGGATGATTTCTGGCATTTTCCCAATTTAATAAGATGCTGGAAAAGTTTTACATTTAGTTTGGGCAAATGAGTTGGACTGAGTAACTTTCCTCTACTTGATAATTTTATCAGAATGTAGGGGTTTTTCCTTGTTTTTGAAAGAATAAGAAGTGGCCATCAAAAGAGAACAACTGTGAAACTGTGGTTCACTGCATAATGATACCATCAGCCCAACGTCTGATTGCAATCAGATGCCTTGATTATGCTGCACGCATTTCTTATGTTTACTATGCACAGAGAAGCATTTCACCATGAAGAAAAATACAATATTCTTGTTCGCCATGTTCTGCGAATAAATATCTGTGCGTATGGGAGGGTAGAGAGCCAAGCAGTGCTCCCTGATGTGGTTTGAACACCAGAAATGGTCTGAAACTCTTCTGAGTTGAGAGCCGAGGTCTATTAATGTGGGATAAAACCTTGGCTAACATGGCTAGACAGCTTCTAGTACCCAGTCTAAATCAGATACCCCTGCTTATCATGCATTGCACACAAATATATGTATATAACCTAATATATATATATATATAGGTAATACAACCTAATATTTATAAGTGCATATATATGTGCATATTATATATATTTGTATGTAAGGATTGTCTGACTCGTAGTTCAAACAGGTTTTGGTAATGTCCAGAGCACTAGGTGACTCAAGGGGGGGTTGCAAGAGTGACTCAGCCTTGGATTGTCTTGAGGCCCTACGTCTGCAGAGACAATACATGGGGAGCTGCATAGATAGCTCAGTCCTGAGTTGTCTGATAAGCCCAAGACTAAAACAGGGCAGTGCCAAACAAAGAACAGAAACCTGAGTTGAGCCTTGAAATCCCCCAACAGATAATATGTCCTGAGTCCCAATCAAACCACTATTAAATTGCCAGAAAGTAAAACAAAGTAAGCTGGAGGGTGTCTGTAAGGCTCCGAGGGACCAAACAATACAAGGATATGCAAATAACTAAAGATGAGGTGAAGCACTGCAGGAGACAGACACCCCAGGTGGTCAAATCTACTCAGACATGCCCCTGCCTGCTATCCCATACACCAGGGGATAAAAACCCCAAGATTCAGGTTAGAAATGGGGAGTTACTTCTCCAGCCATGGAGTGATGAGAACCTTCTCCCTTGGTCGGAATTCTGGCCAAGGTAACTTACGCGGGAGCCCTTACCTGGAGGGGTAAGTGAATATTTGGCAGGTTTTAAGCTTGTAGACACAGGTGATTGACTGACACACGTGTGGTATCTGAGTTGTTTGTGAGTTGTGACAGTGTGTTCCATGAATCGCCTGGGAACTGTAATAGTGAATGTTGTGAGTAGCCTGGGAGCTGTTGTGAATTGCTTATGGGCAGGAGCAGTGGGGTTTGTGAGCGGTCTGCGGCCTGTCGTGAATTGCTCTGTGGGCTGTAACAGTGCATTTTGTGACCGTTGTAGTTACAATAGTGCATTTTGTGAACCTCTTGTGGTTGTAATAGTGTAGTCTTGCTTTTAAAACTGCAATGCTGCATTCTCCATTGTATCCATAGAACCTGCAATAAGGACGTACTGGATCTGCACATTGTTCAAATAAATTGTTAATTTGAACTCTGCAGTAGAGTCTCTTTTCATCACTCTATATATATACTAAATACACAGATATTGAATTCCAGCATCTACTTCTCAAAGCCATACCCTTTGTATGACAAAAACCACTGTACTGAATTTTGTTCAGTTATAATGGAGTGATGTACACTGTACCTTCCTTTATATTAAAGATGGATCCTGGTTTGGGTCTACTCTGCAAGCAACCTTATAAGAAGTTTTCATAAGAAGAATTTGTACATTCTTTTCATATTTTAAAAAGAAGTTGTGTGTTTACTCTGTCTTGTGCATGAACCATGTAATTATGACACAAATCAAATAAGCATAATGGCCTCATATCCTAGAATAGCTATTGTTGTAGATCAGCTTTGCCAGAAAAGGGGCCAGAGTGAAAGAGGTAGGGACGGAGAATAAAAATGTTTATTTCTGTATCTCTCCAATTCAATGTCTCAAGTTCTGTGAAGACGTATTGTTTTAATTAGGACAGTTTTCTGATGCTATATATAGCTTTGAAAGGGCTGTGTTAATTATTGGCATTGCAGCAGTGCTCAAATTTGGAACAGTTTAGAATATAATATATGCAATATTCCAAGAGGAGCACTTCAGGAAATATATGTGACATGTTATTGTA
>NW_010195754.1:3410-5344 GCF_000695765.1 Mesitornis unicolor
AATAATATAAGACATGGGAGTTTAAGGCTTGGTTTAGTAGTGTGTTTTGTTTAAACACACAAATGAAATGGAAGAAAAAATCACTCTTCTGCTCACTTCTGCAGCAGTAGCCATTTCTACCTTTTACCGTGGAATTGCAGAGTCTCAGAGAAGAATAAACCATTTACTCACACTGCAGATGTGCTCGAGCTGTCTCTGCCAATGCTCAGCCCTGGATGGGGCTGTGGAGAGACTGGAGCACAGCCCAATTGCACAGAAAGTGCTGGGTTTCATACGGGGAACATACTTGCTTCATCTCCACCAAATGAGGAGACCCCTGTCCCTTACTGCATTTGGCTGCATGTATATGCTCTTCTCTACAAGCAAATCAAATACACAACATCATAGAGAGAAAAATTAAGCTTGTGCTTTTTTAAAGGAAAACTTACAGATCATTGTAGACAAGGCCATAAATCTGTGCTGTGCTGTGATGATAGATTCCTCTCAGGATAATCAAAAGCAGGATCACAACAAAAGCTGGAAGCCCCCAACTCAAAAGGAAGTAAAGCAGATAGCGCCGCTCTGTGTGTTCATCATTCATCACCAGGACGTACCAGAAATTAACAGCCTGAGGAATAACGCAGAATATTAATCAGTAGGCTTAGTGGAAGATTAGCTATCCCAAAAAATTAATCACTCTCAAAGTCATAATACACCATATTTCTGTCCCAGCATATGTGTATATATAAACAATTTTCAATATAAATGTTTTGTTCTCATTTTCTTATCTTAAGTAAACAAAAGAGATTGATTATAAAAGAAGTAAGCTTTTTATATAACTACTAGACATGGAATTAGACTATCAGAGAGGAACACCCTGTTTAGTAGAAAACACTATTTTTGCAGTGCAAAAATACCCTTCTGGTGCAAAAGCAGCTTTCCTCTTGGATTTCCTCACCTTTGCAGAAAAGATTAACACATAATATTGCTAAATCTGGTCTTTATTGAGTCTTTCTACGCTATTGTTTAGCTCTGTGTATCCTCTTGTAGGAAATGCACTAATCTTTTATGGCTCTGACTGTGGCCCAGTTCTGGGCTCACCGCTATGACAAAGACATGGAGTGAGTTCAGCAAAGGGTCACTGAGATGATGAAGGGACTGGAGCATGTCCCCTTTGAGGAGAGGCTGAGGGAGCTGGGACTGCTCAGCCTGGAGAAGAGGAGGCTCAGGGGATCTTTCCCATGTGTACAAATACCTGGTGGCAGAGACTGATGAAGGGGGAGCCACTCTCCTCAGTGGTGCCCAATGGGCACAAATTAACATACATTAAGTTCCATCTGAACATGAGAAAAAGGGCTTTCTTTTGCTGTGGGGTTGGTCAAACATGACCAACCACTCTGGTCAAGCTGACTCTGTCCTTAGAGATAAAACCTGACTCAACATGCTCCTGGGCAACCTGCCCTAGCTGACCTTGCTGGAGTCAGGGTGATGGCATGGGCAGTCTGAATGTGCCCCTGCAGTTTCACTGGTTCTGTGATTCTGTCTAATATTTGTATAAGAGTTTGAGAAAAAAATGCCAACAAGTGAATGTAAATTCACATGCATCTCTACAGCAATCTGGGTTTTCTCATGATGAGCTTATCAAACAGAATCACTAAGAATTTAAAACCATATATGAAACAAAATGAAAAAGTAGAATAGTTGAAATCTCCTGAAAGAAATAGTAGTAAGAGTAAGGAAATCCTTCAAGTAAAATAAAATATTTCGAGTTTTGCTTGGATCTTTGCACATTCTTTAAGAGGATAATAATAGAAACACTTTTGTCTGTGCTGAGCAGCTTTTTATGCACACCTACACACGTTACTACTGTCTAATAAGCACCTAAACTATCTATAATAAAATATATGACACCCATCTACTAGAGGGGCCGGAAGGAAGACCCAGGGAACTCTAGA
>NW_010195755.1:0-7666 GCF_000695765.1 Mesitornis unicolor
ATGGTAAAAATAATCCAACAGGCGTGGGTTTACTTGTTTACCCTGTAAAGATGTGGTATTTTTTTATCAGCACACTTAGTGTGCTTTATTTCTAGCTTCCCTGCAGAGCGATCATACCTGTACTTTTCTAGGTAGCTATTTGTTTTTCTTTCTGTACTTATACAGTAGTTATACTGTTCTTCTAATTTCTTTGTAGGATTTTGATGATTTATCAGAAACAGATATCAGCAGTGAGGATCAGCATCATAACATCAAGCCAGACCTTATGGAAGAGGAGCTTAAATCCAGGTTATTTCAGATTGCTGCTAAAATGAGTGACAAAGAAACATCTTCTGGTGAAGAACAAGAGTCAGAACCTAGAACAGACCCTGAAAATCAAAAGGAGAGTTTTTCCTCAGAGGAAAATGACAGAAGTATTCAAGAAGAGCTAAAGAAGGTAAGCAGTCATTGTAGAGTCGTGTGGCTTATATTGTGAAAGTTAGAATCCAGAAAGAGAAACTTCTTATTAGAAAATTAAACAGTTGCTTTAAAAAAAAACAGAGGTCCTTTACACTGGGGCAAAGCTTGCAATCCTTGTGCAGGTAAAACTTCAGTTAAGTTGTGCGCTCCTTCCTGTGAGCCTACAGCATGAATTCAAAGCGGTGAACTCAGCTTATGTAATAAACCTGTTAAGTGACTGATATTAATGGAGTTACATCAGTTTATACTGACTAAGAATTGGCTTATATTATCTTTTTTAAAAACGTATCCACTTCTCCTTTTTTGCTTCTTGCTAACCAGCTGGTTTAAGTGGCTTTTTTCAGTCTTTTTATTAGCTCTCATGTTTTTAATATCACATAGTTTATTCTGATGTCACAGAGTCTTGTTTTGCATCCCTATTGCAATATTTTGTGCTTCTTTAAAGCTTTCCAATCCTGTTACTCTGTCAGCTAATAGGGCTCTGCAAGTAGTAAACTATTCTAGCAAAACTGAAATGCAGTGTCAGTTCTGATAATGTAGGAGATCTTCCGTTTGTGCCATTCTCTCTTACAATGAGATGTCTGATTTCAGTGTCGCTTCACAGGACTTACCACCTACCTTCTTCCCATTCTACCTCTGGATTTCTCTTTGGATCATGTGGTGTGCTTGAATTTTGGTGCTGTAGAAGCCCAGCACAGCCCCTTGCCAGTCAAGCACTCTTAGTCCTTACATCCACTTAAGCTCATTCTTGTCTGCTGTGTGTCTTGGCTCACCTCTTGGAGTCTTGTCTGCACAGCAGCTCAGCTTTGACAAGGAGTATGAACATCTCTCTAAAAGAAATCTGTTCTTCATTTGAAAGGTGTTTTATTCAAATGATATAAAGAACTAATACATTGGCATGTGGAAGGAGGATCAAGTGACCCAGGTGAACAATAGGGTGCTACTCAAGTATGCAGAAATGATGTCAGAAAACCCAGTGTCCACTTGGAGTTGAACCTAGTGAGGGACACAAAAGGAAATAAGAAAGGCTTCTACAGATATATCAGCAGCAAATGGTGGGTGAGGTAAAGCGAGGCTCACTACTGCAGTGACCTGGTGATACAGGACATGGAAAAGGCTGTTACACAATGTTGTTTTCACCTCAGTTTACAGGTAAGATTTGCCTTTAAGAATCCCAGGCCTCTGAGACCTTTGGGAAAGTCTGGAGCAGTGAAGACTTACCCTTGGTAGAGGAGGATCAGATTAGCAAACATTTCAACAAATGGGAAATACACACATCCATAGCACCCAATGGGGATGCACTCACAAGATTTGAGGGAGCTGGCCCATGTCATGATGAGGCTATTCTTGCTCATCTTTGAAAGATCATGGTAATCTGGGGCATTCAGAGCACTGAATGTTGTCCATTTTGACTTTAACAAGAGACAACACTGTCTCACATAACATCTTCACAGACAAGTGGAACAAGTTAGGACTGAATAAATAGACAGTGAGGTGGACAGAAAATTGCCTGAAGCTGGGCCAAAAGGGTTGCGATCAGAGGCTCAAAATCCAGCTGGAGGCCAGTGCGTAGTGGTGTACTTCAGTGATCAATACTGGGACTAGTACTGTTTGACATCCTTATTATTGACAGAGACAATGAGGCAGAGTGTACCCTAAATTTGGAGGAGTGGTTGATACATGAGATGGTTCTGTTGTCATTCAGAGGACCTTGACAGGCTGGAGAAATTTGCTGACAGACCCTCATGAAGTTCAACAAAGGGATATGCGAAGTCCCGTACCTGGAAAGCAATTATCCTTTGCATCAGTACAGACTGGAAGTCATCTGGCTGGGTAACAGCCTGGCAGAAAAGGACACAGGGGTCCTGGTGGACGCAAAGTTGAACATAAGCCAGCAATGTATACTTGCAGAAAAGAAGGCCACCACCATCCAGCGGACTAAAGGAGGTGATTATTCCCCTCTGTTCAATACTGGTGAGGCCAATTCTGTAGTGCTGTGTCTTGTTTCTGGGCTCCCCAGTACAAGGGATACATGGACATACTGGAGTGAGTCCAGTGAAGGGCCACAGAGATGATTAAAAGAATGAGGAGGAGATGCTGAGAGAGCTGGGGTTGTCTAGACTAGAGAAGAGAAGGCTCAGGGAAGGATCTCTTCAGTGTGTAAAAATACCTGTTGCAGGGGAGGAAGGCTGGAAATAAAGAAATGGAAATCAGACTCTTCTCACCTGTGTCCAGTGACAGGACAAGAAGCAGTGGGCACAAACTTAAATGTAAGAAATTCCATCTAAACACAAAAAGCTTTACACTGTGAGAGTGGTTAAATGCTGGAATGGGTTTCCCAGAGAGATTGTGGAGTCTGTGTCCTTGGAGATAATCAAACTTGACTGGACACAGCCCTAAGCAACCTAATCTGATTGACCCTGCTTCAGCAGAAGGGTTTGACTAGGCAGTCTTTGAAACTTAAGTATTTGGTGACTCTCTGATTCTGAGTTATTTAGCCACGGGCTACACAGCAGTGTAAGTACTTTCGTCATCATGTGTGCAAATACCTCCTTGATGTACGCACAACCTTTCTAAGGAAATAATATAAAAGCTTTTTTGCCACTACTTGTTAGCAGCATTCAGTTTAGCTACTCTTTGGTTTACAAAGCCAAACCAGCAATATCAAATTGTTCAACAGGATATAGGCTGACTAGGGGTATATGATGCAGTTAAAGTCCAGAATTAAAGACTGTGAATAGAACTTTCTGAAATGCTCCTATATGGCGAACTGAGTGCAGAAAATGACAGATATATGTTTTATGGTGTACTTACTCATCTGCATGCATCTATGAAGTAATATTAGTTGGTTTTTCCTTCTCTAATTTTATCATTTAACATTTGAATGTCAGTTAGTTAAAATAATGCAAAGATTAAATTTTTTTCCTCAGTAAAATTTCCTTCAATTTAAAAAAGTAAGAAACATACCATGTCCAGCAAAACAGGAATGCTTGGAGTTCTTAACTCTTTATTGTTTTTTAATTAAAAAAAAAATTGAAAATTCTTAGTCATTCATGATCGCAGTATATATTCTTTCTGTCGATAATAAAGAAACCAAAATATCCCTGTACTATTCATGGTCATGGCTTTGGTGGAATTGATAGTGGAACTTGCTCCAGCTGCAGGGAAACAAGCAGGCTGCTTTCAGTCTTGTTCTTGACAGTTGTCCTTAAAGGTGATTTATAATCTTCTGACACGTCCCTTCTCTTTGGGAAGGTGGCTGAGCAATGTCTTACAATTAAATACTGCAGATGACAGTGTGTAATATTAGTTGTGGCTCTGGTAACCTAAGATATGAAGACCTAGCTAAACTTATAAAACATGCAAAATTCTGGGCCATTAAAATGAGAGCTTGAGTGCCTACAATCTGCTTTGAGCTCCTGAACATGAATTAAATACTGTATTTTAGCCATTTTGCTTATATTTTAGCCATACTGCTTGTCTTTGTTAGCCTTTAGCTGACAAGGCTTAACTCAAGCTAAGGTTATTCTGGAACACATTAGCAACCTTAAATCACAGGGAATTTCTAGTTACAGTACACCTGACTGTAGAATAAGATTTCAAAAAACATGTATTGTTAATTGAAACACTGGAAATTAAGTACCTGATGGTCATGAAAATCTGACTTTCACATGTCTGCACCTTTAAAAACCTGGACTTCTCATATAATCACATGTTGAGCTGATGGTTCAAAAAGGGTATTTAGTATATTAAGATCTGTAGCAATGGCAAGAATTGGCACGTCTTGAGCAGGGAGTTAGCTGAAGTTGGGCATTTACTGGGTTCTCAGTTCTCACCTCAAGCTAAGCTCTTGAGTTGTATGTCTGCTTTTCAGATACAAGTTTGAAAAAGCTGAACTTTGAGTTATTATTCAGCTCATGTGGGATACTTGAGAATTTAGGTGGATGTTAATTAACATATGTTAATTTTACGCCTTAGACTTTAATCCACTTAGACCTTCAGCAAAATAATTTTCAACATTTCTAAGTTTGTCATTGGCTAAAATGGTCCTGTAGATATTTACAGCTCTCTAAAACAGACATCCTACAGTAGTCTTGTTTTTATATACAACATTTTGTGCTTATTACAGAAGTAGTTACATTATTACATTATTTATTAGTTACATTATTACATTATTTATTATTTTATGCTTATTACAGAAGTAGTTCTTGGTCTTTTGGGGTTATGCAGACCCCTGAAAAGCCTTTTTATCTCAGTAGTGCAATGAAAGGCCATGGAGTCCTTTATGTTCAGAGTAGAGTTAGCCTTCAGCCCCTCTAGACTTCAGGTGTGAACAAAGCAAAAATCATATTGTGCAGGTATTCTGTAAGTGAAGCATGTTGTACTAGTACAGTGATTTGCACAGTTCTTTCTGTCTTGTGCTTTTTTATTTTGATGGGTTTTTTTCTTTACCCCCCAGACCCTAACCAAATACCCAAAGAAAAAAGCAAAAAAAAAAAACCTAAATCCCCTTGGAAGTATCTTAATGTCACTGATCCTGAGAGTGGCGAGCATGATAAATGTATGTATATGATGTATTTAGTTCTTGCCTCCTCTATTCTCTCTCCTTCTCTTTTGATGCTTTCATGAACATTAATAGGCTGGGTCTGTATTTCATGGTATACCCCAGAATTACATTCTAGAAGGCAATTTCAGCAGTGCCTAATGTAGACTACATTTTGAATGCAGTCCATCATTGCAACCACTTTATCAGAAACTATAGAGGTACTGTTTAAAAAACAGAGTAACCCCTGCCATATTTGCAAATTGCCCCACATAGCATGAAAACTGAAATAGCCATTAAAACTTTAGTTGTGTTTTTCTGTTCATCTCCTCCTACTTGGTGCTTCTCCTTGCTTAAGATATGGAGAGGAGCAAGTGAGTTAAACTTCAGTAGTAATGTTGATTTTCTCTCCTCTTTGTGTTAGCTTGATGCAATGTGCTGTGTCCTTCAGTTTCTTTTAATCCTTTTACGCATGTACTTCTGCTCAGAGCCTCTTACAACCAAGGCTTAGTAACTTTGTTTAAATCCTGCTGTTTTCTGTTGACATCATTACATGACTAGACACACAAGAGTTCTTTTCTGAATGACAACCTGTGAGTAGGTTTGTTAAGTAGCACTGTGAGATCCTGTTCCTTCTCCAAGTTCTGTGACAGTATGAATAACAGCATAAATATTCTTCCCATAAAATATTTATGCCTTCATTTTCTGGAAACATTCTAGTCATCTTTGGTTTTATAAAGCTTTATTTTGGGGAAAGTACGTACTATGAGCATCATCTCCATGTGTACTTGTGTCAGGGACCTATATTCTTTGTTTCGAGAGAGTGCATCTTACATTTTTCACCAGGTAAATTAGCACTTTTTGGCTGCTATTATAATGAGGTTGACACTTGTTGGAAAATGTGCCTGGCAGCTCTCTGTAGTGAGAGGAATAGCCTGTAGCTGTGGATGTGGGTGCACATTACTGCAGCAGCAGAGACAGCCAGCTCCCTGGTGTGGTGTATGTGGGTAGCTATGCCTGGGGCTGGCCATGGAGACTGTGGCCAGGACTCATGCAGGGAGGTCAGGCAATGGAGGCCTCGTGGCACTTGGTTGCTGGAGAGAAATATGCTCATGGCCTTGACGGAGCTGGAGCTGGATGTGCACAGCGCTGTGAATCCCTCCTGTGTATCGCAGACCTATTAAAGCATCATGGTAGGGATGGCTGTGATGTTACAACAGCAGTGCTATAATAATGAGAAACAACCTGTGTCTCCTGATGCCTGGGCTTCCATTACCCATTTGTGCTGGTGCATGCACCATCCTCACCAAAGATGATGTGATAGTTTTTGGGATCATTATCTCACAATTCCCTGAACTGAAAACATTGCTGAGGAACTCCTGGGTATTTTGGTTGGTGTGTTGGCCTGGGAAGGCGCTAATAGGAAACTGCCATCCAGCTTCATATACCTGAAGATTTTAGAAATGACCGAGTAAAAGTTCCTCAAGGAGCAGGAACCCCATGGTTCACTTAGGCAAGAAGACATAATAACATAGGTATAGTAGGTTTGCTACGTTGCTGCTGCTATGCTAATAATACTGAACAGTGTAATACAACGACATCTTCCTGGGTTAACAACTCAGAAGATATTTGTGTGTCTGTTCTTTCACATTTTTGTGTACAAGATGCTCAGAATAATTCTTGTGTTTTGGTGGATCATGGCTTTTATTATGATGTTAATTGTCTGGGCAGTCTTCCAAAGTCCAGGGTTGAAAACTGAATGTGGGCAGCATTCTGAAAAGTGATCTTTAAGGTTTATGAACTGCAGATAATCTATGCAGAGGATTTGGAATGACAGCAGAGAAAAATTATTTTGTTTAAGTAAGATGAAACAGTGGCTTTTTCTTCTAAAAGAGGTATGAGACTTTAATCTTCACATTGAGCTAATGGATCCGAAGTTTTAAATTCTTAATTCAACAAAGTAGTCAAGTATATGTTCAGTTTTAAACTGAGGTTTCAGTAGTTTGCTGGACAAAACTCCCATTCAAGAGATTTCTCCCATGCATTTACTATTATTTACTGGTCTCTAGTGTGGAAAATTAAGTTGATTCTAAGTTTATTTTGTAAAAATCTGAGTCTTTGGTTTCAAGCAAAATAGTTGCTTCAAGACCAAAACCATTTATTTTTTAAAAGTTTTCAAAAGGAGGCATTGATGTTTCTGTTCCTCTAATTCAGTCACTTTCTGGGCTCCTTACAGTTGCGTAAGTATGGATACAGACAGTCCATCTGAGATGCCCTAGGGTATCCCACAGGGCCTTAAGCTGCTAGGCCAGCAGAAACATGCCTCTCCCAGATCTGTGTCAAATCTGACAGCACTGTTTGAAAAGCCTCAGATACTTCAAGCTGGTTCAAACTGCACCTGGTCTGCCTGTGTTAAAGCAACTGAATCAAAGCCCTGTTGAATCTCCCTAGAGAAGTGCAGGATAGGTGAGGTTTCAGCTGGTGTCACATGGGGAATACAGCAGCTTTTAAACAAGATTCTTGTATTCTCAGACTTGATAGTTATGTGCATGCAGGCCCAAGCCCACTCTGTCCAGCGTGCATGCAATGGGCATCTCCTTCAGTTGTTTGATCACCAAAGGTTTATTTACATAGGAAGGAAATGTAAAAGCCGTTTTACAGATA
>NW_010195756.1:0-2766 GCF_000695765.1 Mesitornis unicolor
CCTAACGTTCTGTGATTCTGTGATTGCAATATAGATTGTACATGATGAGCAGAGAGCCTTTTTTTAAAGCTTTCATAGCACTCCTTTTTTTTTCCACTATATCCTGCAATAAGCATTCCAGAGTACTTGTTGGACTTGTCAAGTCTCACAGAAAACTCCTGTTAACATATATTCTGTTACTTTTAGTTACATTTTGCTTATTAAAAAAAACCCAACCCTTTATATATCTATTTGCTTAGTTATGTGTTGTGTTATCTCCTCTGCAGTTCAGAACACTTGGAAGTGGCAAAAAGCACCCAGACAATGAATGAAGAGGAACTGAAAAGAGTCTCTGGAAATTATGATGCTTTTTTCTTTCATCCAGTAAGTTAAACTGCTTGCTCTATTGGGAGTTACAAGTATTTGTGGTTTTTCATCTGAGTGGCACTTTTCTAAGCAGAGCAAAATTAACAATACCTCTTCTGATATTTGAGTAGACTTACCTGTATTTATGACACTATTGTTATCTGTTCCAAGTTTAGTGTAATGCTGTAATTTAAACTGGTTAAGTGTCCTGTCATCTATTCTGTAATTGCATCATGCCTGTATAGTGCACTACTAAAATTTTAGTTCTGTTTTTGTCACTTAATGCCACTGTAGACCATTAATGACCTGCTAATCACATTTTGATAACGGTCGCTCTTAAATGTTGTGCCAAGTATTGGAGGTGAAGTCTTTTGTGTTGTGTTTCAGTAAGGTTTCATTCTTTATTTTCAAAGATGCTATGTTATTCAACTAGTCAGTTCAACACTTCCATCTCATTTTTCTTAACTGCTCCAGAGAGAACATCCTTATGAAGGACATGATGATCACAGGTAAAGTGAGTAGAAAGAACATTAGAATTTGTGTTGTAAAATTCTGCTTTCAGCTATCTGCATACAACCTCAGGAGGGTAAACATGTCAAGACAATTTGACATTGGGGTGCAAAAGCACATCATGTGTGATTAGTTTAAAACAAGCTGAGGAGTGGTTGATGACAACTAAGAGATTCTCTTTTTCAGAACACTTATCGCTGTGCTAGACTAGCGGTTGGAGCAACTTTGCAGCTGGTGGATGCTGTGATGTCAGGAAAAGTGTGCAATGGAATGGCATTAGTAAGGTAAGAAAATATGTGAGAAAGTCTTCACTTCTCCAAAAAATTCCCTTGTTGTCAGTAACCATATAAAATTTGTTTTAGACCTCCAGGTCATCACAGCCAGAGAAATGCAGCCAATGGGTTCTGTTTGTTCAACAATGTTGCTATTGGAGCAGAATATGCAAAACTGAAATATGGTCTACAGAGGTAAGTGCATGGTCAACCCTAGAGAAGTTTATCATATGCAAGTATGGCATTTAGATAACTGTTTAACATTGTACTGTTTTAGATTCATTTTTAGAGCTTTCTGGTTTTCACGTAAATTTTGGGCCAGGAAGACATTATTCAGCTGTACCTCCGTTAGATCAAGATGCTGTGGTTCTTTCCACTGAATGCTTTCTTTTACTGATCTATGCAGAATCTTAATTGTTGACTGGGATGTGCACCATGGGCAAGGAACTCAATATATATTTGAAGAGGATCCAAGGTTTGAAGGAGAATTTATTTTTTTATGCTAGCTGATTAAATATTGCTTTCTTATGCAATGAATAAGATTTCTTAACTTTGTAAAACTAGAATCTTACAAAACACAAAATATTATCCTTGCTTTTTTAGTAATTCTGTTTACTTGTTATCAAATAGAGGGAAAAATTATAACAAAAATAAATACATAAATCTATTCTACTGTAAAGAATAATCATCAAAATGAGCCATATGACTACCTTGGTTTGCAAGTAGTAAGATCCCTCCATGACAGCATTCTGGTAATATCTCTGTTGTCTCTATTCAGGAATCTCAGTTCAAGTATTTCAGTAGTAGTTGGATAAAACATGAGCTTCTTCTTGTTTTCTGAAAAGCAACAGAGTTAGATTCTAGAAACAAGCCTGCTCTTGTGAAAATGCCCTTGCTTCAATGTGAAGGGATTAAATGCATACAATAAATTTTTAGCTGTTGTCCTATCTTAATTTTGGCATGAGGCCTACTGTACCAAGTTTCACAGTCCAAGTCCATTAAGAGAATTAAGGGGAAAGGATGATTCTATCTTCATGCTTTTAGTCAACACAGCCAGCAGGTTCAGGATGTAAAGTAGGTTTCAGAACCTTTTCATCAAGTTGGATTTGTTTCTTGTATCTTTCAGTGTTTTGTATTTTTCCTGGCATCGGTATGAACATCAGGACTTCTGGCCATCACTCAAGGAATCTGATTATGATGCTGTGGGTCTGGGAAAAGGAAAAGGTTTTAACATAAATTTGCCTTGGAATAAGGTAAATGTTGTTTGCAGCACAACAAAGAAAATGTGATAGCTTTTGATCTCATACTTTACATAACCTTTTCTGAGAAGTGCACTGCTTCACTTGCTTGGCAGATGTCTTAGCACAGTGTACCTCCTTCCTGTCAGGGGAATGTCTCCTAAGAAATATGGCTCAGAATATGATAATGCTTTTTTGTTTTCTTTTTAAAAAAGAGAGAAACATGTACATATTCTTCTGTCTTTTTTTTTTCTTTAATATCTTGCCTAGGCATCAAACCAGAAAGTGTTTCAGGAAAGGAGAAAGATGGTGGATACTTAAGTACTTTACTTAAATGGAGGGGGTTTTTTTACTTGACTTGATAAGGTTCCCTTATCTTTAACTTTTGATACTATCTTTCC
>NW_010195756.1:2797-14590 GCF_000695765.1 Mesitornis unicolor
AAAGTCTTGAAGAACCTTAGAAAACTCATTATTGCAATAGGAAAATATGACCTATATTTCTCACATTTTGCAGATTGGGATGGGAAATTCAGATTATCTTGCTGCATTTTTCCATGTGTTGCTTCCAATGGCTTTTGAGGTAAATTTTTACTGTTCTACTATTTGAATAGCAAAATCAAAGACTCCTAAGTGCTTCTTAAGCAGGTACCTTTGAATATTTTGTGGAAATGCAGTAATTGCCAGTAGCACAGTCAACACGTTATTTCTGCTGGTATGAATAATGTCCTTATTAACCAAGTAATATTTATGGAATGTTAGCTTTAAAGTAATCAATATAATGATCTGCAACTTCTCTAGCAAAAAAAAAATAGTATAAAAGGGTAATCTTAGTTTTTATTCAAGGAGAGTCTTTATTTATGTTCATATTCTAGCTGAAAAAAAACAGCTGAACATGGTACTGTGTTGAGATCCAGTACAAAATTGAAAATAGGACACAAGAATGTGCTACAACTCTCTCTGTTTTGTAACAGTTTGATCCTGAACTGGTTCTTGTCTCATCTGGGTATGATTCTGGAATTGGAGACCCTGAAGTAAGTAACTTCTTTTGTGACCTTTGTGTTGTCAGTCACAAATCTGCAAAATATTCCTATCTCTTAAATGTCCTGTGATTGCTAGGTGAAATTCACTTTGACCAAGCTAAAAACACATGTTTGAGTATTTTAAGCTGATCCCAGCTCATTAAATACTACATGACATGTAAAGACAGATCATCCCATAGGCGTAATTACTGTGTTCTTTTGCAACTTCCTTTTAAAGCAGTTGGTTCAGCATTTTGTTAGAGAGGCAAGTGTCCCAGTGTTCCAACTCACTCATGTATTTCAGATTCTACGGCAGGTTTTTTTAACCAATGTTTTTGATTCAAGGTTTTATCTCTTAAAATTTGTTCTTTGATTTAGGGTCAGATGAATGCCACTCCTGAGGTTTTTGCCCACCTTACCCGTTTCCTGATGCAGATAGCTAATGGAAAGCTGTGTGTCATCCTAGAGGTAAAGACTTTCGAAACGTAGTCCCAGGGGAAGGGTCTTTGTATCAGAGCTATATAGGACAAGCTAGAAGCTAGGAAGTAAAACTTCGTAACAAAATAATTTATTCTTTTTATCTTGCTTTTGAGACTCAGGAATGCAAAAATGGCTAAGATTTGACAATGCTCTTATACATTAAAAGAATTGCATGTCTTTAAAACTGCTTCTTTTTTTTTTTTTGTAACTTAAAATTTTGGAACAGAAGAGCATATGCTTGTTGTTCAAAAAACCAAATCCTCCACAGATTTATTCAGTTTTTGTGAATAGTGACTAGTCTGCTGCTCTGGACAATCCCAAACTCATTGAAGTGTATTTAGTGAATAAGCTGCATTAGCAGTGTTTTTACAAGTATATCTCATTCCAGGAGAGTTTAAAAAACTTCTAAGCTAAATACACTCTCACTTAGTAATGGACTCCTTACTGAATTTCCTCTTTTTTGAGTGAAAGCCTCTATGCAAGCTCTTTAAGAGCTCTTTTTTATTTTTTTAAACAATTAAAAATGTTTCCTACTTTTGAAATCTAGATTTCAACTCCCTATTTCTGCTGCATGTTAGAAATATGGTGGCTTTTCAGGTAACTACATGTGTGGAAATATTACTGCCAACAAGGTGTCCAAGAGTGAACTGTTTATGAATTGATTCACTTGACCTCTGTTTTGCATGTCCTTTCTTCCATCATCCTTCTCTTCAGCAGGTTATTATAGACATTTCTGACTCCTAGCTGAAGTGCAAGTGAGCTTTCCCTCCTAATACAGGCGATGTGACTGCTCCACAGGTGGTATGCAGGAAGCAGTCTATCATCTGCAGTCTGCCAGTCTTAAATCTGTCTTCAGTTGTTTTCCAAATTCTGCCAAACCATTAGGACAACAATATCTTACAAGTGTCAAACTCTGGGAGATTTCCCTTGTACAGATATTGTAGAGGGCAGTGATAGCACTTGCTTTTTAAGGTGTCTTCCACAAGGATTGTTGAAGATGGGACGTCATGGATAGGAATGGAGAAGGTGTATGTTTCCAGGGTTTTCATGGCGGTCATGACTGATTTCTGAAATGAATTAAACCATGATAAAGTGAGTTGAATCATGGAATGCCAGTGAGGTTCAGCAAGTAGGCTCTAACTTACCATTTTCATATTGAACATAATTAACTTAGATGTGCTTGCATATAATCTGTTTCTGTAAATTAATATATATTTCAAAAGTTTATTTTCCATGATATTTGGTTAGATGTTACAAGTACTTGTTTCTGAGGTGACACAAAATACTTTTTTCTAGGGTGGATACCACTTAAAGTCATTGTCTGAATCAGTCTGCATGACTGTGAAAACTTTGCTTGGAGATCCTGTCCCTCAGATAACTGGAGAAATGGCACCTTGCCTAAGGTAAGCGCATGAAGAATTTTAGAACAACCCTTGTATTTATCAAAGAGGCAAAAGACAAATATGCTTTGAACATTTTGCCTAAGGTTTTAATATGATGCTTTATAATAGGTTATTTTCTGCTTTGAGTAACTTGCTTTCCAAAAAAGTCATCCAAGGTACAGTTTTGTATACTTGTGTTTCTGAAAGTATTTCAAGTTGTAAGAACTTCTTAATGGCTTATAAATTTATGCTATTTATCCTTGGGCCTTGTTATCCTGTAGAGATCCATCTCACTCAGGGCTGAGACAGTTCTACTGTAATCAAGGCAATACCAGTTAATAACAGCCAGTATTTGGGAAAGTATATAATTGCAAGAATTAGTTCCTCAGGCTCCAGAGCCACTTCAGTTGCTGTAGCGCAGTGTGAGAAAGGCGCTCACAAAATGCAAATTTAGAGACGGATAAAGTCTGTGAAGCAAAGGTTTATTAGCAGCATTCAGGAAGTGAGATGCCTGAAAAGCACACCTGCTAATAGGTTGAGGTTTATTTATAGTAACATTCATTATCATAGCCACACATTTTTACAAAGTTATTTACATATTCAACAGTTTTCCGGGGAAATTTTTAACATCAGTTTTCGCCCATTGTCACATGCGCACTAAAATTCTGGCCTGGTCGTTGAGGGTCGAGAAGATGAAGGCTCGTAGTCTTCAGGATGAAGGCTCTTCATCACTGTAAACTTTTCACCTTTATTGTCTCTGTGTAACTAGTTGTGATTTAAGTCGGTTTCTTGCAGCTGTGTCAGCTCATTAGTTCCTTATCTTCAAGGATGTTCTGCTTATCTTAGCTTTGAGGCACCCTCCTTTCTGTCTTTAAGATTTACCTCTGTCTGTGAATGTAGAAATCTTCCAGGCCTTGACGGATTTACAACCTTCACAAATATTCTAGAAGTTACCAACTCCATCTGAATTTCCCCTCCCTTTTTTTTCTTTTCTATATACAATGCAAATTCTTTCACTTTCCACTGTACCCCATTACCAATTAGGGTTTTACTGATTTTTTTTTTTTATTTTTTTTTTGGTAAGATTCTCATCCTGTTATGTTCCAAAGAACCACATCTTATAAGACTGATTTCAAGACCGTAGCCATGTATCTATACCTTAATGCTTTAACAAATTACTTCCCACACACAATTTCTCACACACAATAATAGCTGGAGCTGACCTTTCTCTCATCAGTGAGAGCTGATGCTGTACAGAGCCAGTCTTGATGACTCTTTGTGTTTCTGGAATTTGGAGCATTGAGGCCACACTCAACTGTGTGGACCTGTACTAAGATAATTAAACTTCAGGTCTAACTGCTTTTTGGAGACAGTAAGGTTGTGTTTGCATGGTGGTGAATCTGAGCTAGTAAACCATTCTGAACCCTGGGCCTGAAGCAGTCCCACATCTAAACAAGTGTCTTTCCCTTTACCTTTCTGCGCCATCTCCTCCATATCTCCATGCTCAGTCCTCAGCCTCTCTCCCACTTCAATAGTTGTCTCATGCTTTTTTTTTCTTTCAGCATAATGCTCCTCATGCATTTTGATGTATAGAAGGCAGCACCTACGAACTGGCTGTTTTAGTTAAAGCTCGGAGCTCCGCTTAGTCAGGGCAGCGGTGTAGATATATGCAGGCTGTGGGCAGAGTTAGGTTTGCTAAACTGTGATGGAACAGAGCTGGTTAGTTTGCACCCAGTATGTCCCACAGTCCCTATATCACCTCTTTTTCTTTTCTACCAACTGTAGTATTTGAAGTTGCTATCATCCTAGGCAACAGAGAGTTGATTACATCTTTACCCAGTCAAGCTCCTGAACACCTTACAAATAATTTCCAAGTACACAGAATTTATCCTGGATTTAACATGACCAGAATTGTGTTTGTATGATAGTTAATGTAATACGACCATTTGCCTGTAGTGATAATGAAAAAGCGATTTCAACACAAAGAGTGGCAGGGGAAGTTACTGACTTCCTGAACAGACAGTCTTGCTTTTGAGTGTATCTAATTACATCTTTGCATTGTGTAGATAAAAATCTCTTGACAGAGCAAAGACAGGTGAAATCTTTCCTTTCCTGATGTCAGGGACAGGTGTGCTTCCTCCAGCAGCAGGGTCAAGATTTCCCTCAATGTATGTAAATGTCTGTATGTACTGCATGTGTTCTTCGCTTTTCTTTTTTGGCTCTTGAATCTAATCTTTCCAGGCTATCTGCCTATTGACTCTTACTTCTTTTGTCTTTCTGTTCTGCATTCTTGGAAGAAACCAGACCTTGTTCATTTTCAGTTGCATCTCTTGTTTTTGCTTTAGCACTGAGGTAGGTGACGTTTCCTGTGTTTTCATTAGTGCTAATTCTGTTAATCCTGTTTCTTTTGTAGTGCTGTTGAATCTATTCAAAATGTGAGAGCAGCACATAAACCCTACTGGAAATGGCTGATGTATGAAGGTAGTTACCCTTCTCTTTCTTCAAGCAAATGTGATTGGTAAATAGTTTCATACAGAAGTTCAAAATCATTAAGATTAATACCAGTGAATTAAAATAATTGAACTAACAGTTATTCATCAAGTGGCTGATGAAGCAGACCATTTCCTCAGCTGGTCTGAAAAGAACTTGTGAAGCTGACAGACATCACTCCAAAAAGTAGTGCTTTGATATCTTTGAGGATGCTCTTTTCTGTGTCAAAAGTATGGGCCTAAGAATTATAATAAATCTGTGACCTTTCACTAGATTAAGAGAAATATAGCAGCACTGAAAAGTAACATCTGTGGCAGGAAACATTGTAGCTAGTGCATGGAAAGAAATATGCATCCTATGAATACAGATTTTTGTATCTGCTTTGTAAATAAATGTAACCAAATATTAACACACTGCTCAGGAATTAATACATGTGAAACTCCTCTTTTTTTTTTTTTTTTCTCTAGACACATCATTTTTACAAAACTTGAGCACCAAATCGAGCCTACTAAAGAAGGCTAATTCAGATTCCTTCACAGAACATGAACCTAAGATAGCTAACAGCAATGAAACTGTCAAAGTAGAAAGGTTTTTGGAACTGCACATGAAAAATATTTTATTTCCAGTGCCTTCCATCAAAACAGCAACAACTGACTCTAAAGTTTCAACACATTTGTTCCCTGTACCCATTCATTTGGTGAAGGAAATGAACAAAACTGAAATAAAAGCTCTTGTCAGGTTGGTCCTATCTATTTAATTTTCAACAAAATTATAAGTATGAGAGGTCTCTGCACAGATTATCATCTAGCTCTGTCTCTGCCATGGTCATCTTTTTGATCCTAGTCTACTCAATTATAGCCAGAGTTTCTTCCTTTGAAGAATGAAGACATTTGTGTTGGTTATCACTCGTAGCCTTGAGGTCCTTTAAAGAACTAATCAGAATACTTTTGGAAAAAACTATTTCAATGGAAATAGAACAGTTAGTGCAAATGTATTCATTTAGAAAGAAATTTTGATAGGAATGTGCCTTAAAGCTCTGTGTTCACTTTTAGCTGAAAAAAAATACCAAACTGGTCTGCTTTGAGAAGGTCAACTTTTTGTCTTAGTCTAATTTTGACAGAACTCTTATTTCCTGGATATCGTCAGACATTTTTGTATTCTTTCCAGAGCACAATGGAGACAGGTTTATAAAGCTCAAGACTGTCAGGCAACAGTGTTGTCATCTTCCTCCTAGAGCTAGGCTTTTGAGAATGAATGTGTAGCACTTACACAAGATGTAACCCTCAATAGTAACTGTGAAGTACTCTTCAGAAGTGTCCTCTTTGAAAGCATTATTGTCTGTAACCTAGCTTTTCTTCATATAATTTGTTTTACAGCGGCTTTTGTGCCGATCTTGTGAAAGCGGACAAAACTCTGCACTCTCTTGGCAGTATGTTAGCTGTCCTAGATAAACTACTTAAGAAGGAGGTAATAAACTGCTTTGATTTTGGGGGTGGGGGGAGAGTTGGATTCCTCTGAATTTTGCTTCTATTATATTGTTGTCCAGATATTAGTTTGTGTAGTTCACAAACCCACTAATCTCAGCTAGAATGTGCTTAGCTATGAGAGTCAGTATGAGATGAGAAAACAACTATTTAGGGATAGATGTTAACCTCAAGATGTCTTTCTAATGATCTTAGTGCAAAACATTATCCTGCTTTTCCGCAGTCACAGCATATGAGTCAGTAAGAACCTTTTCATCACTCTCAGGCATACAGGTGAGCCAGACATTCAGTGTTCCAGTTGAGGGAAACAGAAGGTGGTGCAGCAAGCACCAGTGAGCAGTGGCAAGAAATCTGAGCAAGAAATGTCAAAAATTTTTCTGCTTTGCCTTCTGTCAGAAGTTTTTTTTTTTGCCAGAAGTTTTGCCTTCTGTCTTTAGGAGTGAGTTTACTTCTGTATTATCCTTCATTACAAGATGCCATGCTATCTACAGCTGCACCCACTTAGCATTATTTGTACAACAGTTTACTTGGAGGGAATTTTTATTTACACATGCACATACACGTATCCCCTTTAGTGGAGCTGTTGAAAACACCATTGTGTGCTGTGATTCAGAACAGAGTAATTCCAGTGCAGCGTTTCGATTCTTGCAGGGTCAGTAGTGAAGAGGAGGTAGGCTTAGAGGGTGCATGTTTGTATTCTTGTATAAAAACTTGGAGAAGCAAAGAGAAAAAACTGCAAACAAGTTAAGAATATTACGTTGTAACAAATCAGTCTCTCCCTTTGAATGAAAAGCTCTCTTTAAAGTACCAGGCCTGAGAAGAAGAGTCACTACCAAAATGGCCTCTTTCTTGGAAGCCATCTTCTTGCTGTTGGAAGTCATGTTTGTAGATCTCAGGGACAAATCTCTAACATTATAGACTGTATGTACCTTTAGGAGAGCCTATAAAAATAGATCCAAGAAATGGTAACTGGCAAACAGAAATAGAACTTTTCTTGAGTTGCAGATGCTAAGATGAGCTTTTTGTGTTGACAAATACAAAGATGAGTGAGAAGGGAGAGCATGCATTATCTTTTTGCTTAGCTTTCATGTAGAGTGCAAAGAACTACGCAACACAAATGAACACTGAAAGTTAACTGAGTAATAGCATCTTTGTATTTTCCAGAAAGAAATAGCTTGCCTCGGTTAAAGGAAGTGTCAGAATTAGAATTCAGGGACAATTTCATTTTCATAGGGTGTATTTTTCTGGTGCCGTTTGCCTACTGGCACAGTGAGTGTATCCAATCTGCACGCTATCGAGAGAACCAGTAAAGATGACCTTCCCCTGCAAAAGCTATTTTTACAGTTGCCTTTCAGCATAGCATCGTACTTTGGAAGTAACAAAACAGCTCATTTGGCACAATGATCAAATACGGCCTTTCTGTAGAAAATGAATTAATAACGCTTCCTTATCCCTACTATGATATATCTTTAAGATCCCTTTCATACAGCTGAGGCTTTGTTTGAATGATACATAAACAAGTAGAAATACCAGTTGTTACAAATAAGAAATGACATGATCTTGTGCAGCATTAATTATTTCTTAATGAAAAATGTATTTTGTAGGTATGCAATGGAATTGCAGAATCACCCACAGCTCCTGTTTCTGTTGCTGTTGCACTAAGACATGCTGTTGGTTTTGGATTTCAAAGGTGAATTTTTAACTTTTGCACTTGGGTTCCTTTGCCAAAATGTGAAAATAAAATGAAAGTATGTAAAATGTGGCAAATCGCCTTTAAAACCTTAATTTTAAAACAAATACCATCTCTATACACATAGCATTTTCAATACGTAGTACAGAGAACATTATATATGCCAGCAAAAACCTTTTGCTTTACCAGAGGCAAAACTTTTGTAAGGATGACTGCTGTGCTAGCCGACATTTAATTTGTCAGATTTCAATTGTCTTTGGCCTAAGGACATTTTCTTTGGTTTTGTGGTTTTTTTCCTCCCAGTATTTGGTGGGAGAAAAGGAATTCCCTTGAGTTGTCATAAATGTGTTTTCTTTATGCTTCTAATGGACCAAATTAAAAACCAACAGACATTCTTTTTAATGCATCTAATCTATATGCAAACTCTTTAAACAAATTGCACTAATTGAAAAAAGAATTACTTGGAGATGTACATGTATGTATATTTTTATTTGTTTTCTGCAGAGTGCTTTGTATATTTGTTGGAGACATGCAAATGATACCGAACACAGAAGATGGGTGAGGTTTCTCTTTATTAAGTTCAGTTTGAGACAAAATTACAAAGCATCCTTAAATATCTCTCTAGAGACAAACTACTATCTCTAAATACCATTTTATGAGTTTTGTGGTAGGTTTAAAGTATAATCCTTCTGTATCAATTGAAATTTAGATTAGTATTGGAAATAGAATATTGAACATACAAGATAATAAAGAAGTGAGGTCCTTATTGAAAATCGGTTTTACTTCTCTATAATTTTTTTGCCACTTCCTCTTTTTCTTAAAAGTAATTTGCTCGTAGTCTTTAAGGCTCTTTTAGAATATATATTAAAGGATTTAAGTTTTAATTGGTGTTTACGTTATGACATGTAGTAATGCAGACAGTTATTTGCTCCTGTGTTATGAATTAGTATTTAAAGAATTATGAAAGAAAAGATCTTTTTCTCTCACTGGAAGTTGTTGATTAAATACTCAGGTTGTTTGGGGTTTTTTTACAGGAAAATACTAATGATACATATTTGTGAGAAAGAACAGTCTGGAAACACCAGCTCCAAACACTATATTTCTCTAAACTGGAAAGAGGTAAGATTCACTTCCTGGAAACAGCATAAGAAAAAAACTTTTTTTAACAGAAATAGTAAAATATATTTACAAATTCATAAAATGATTGAGAGCTACAGCCCTCACTGCAATTTGGACCTTTGAAAATATTTCCTTTGCCTGCCCTTGCCAGGGTACTACTCCTTCACAGATCTTTAGGGTGTGTTAGAATGAACTGGTTTGAGGAAACCCTCAGTAGCTACTGTAGTTCATCTTCAAGAAGGCAGAGTTACAGTGCAGAGACACTAAGGAAAAGGGGAATAGTCTGCATGGTTAATATAAAAATTGCCATGAAAATAGATAAGTATCCTGTTTCCCAGGTCAATCAAAAGCTTTTTGAGATTCACCTTACTGTTCTGTTGTATATCTGGGAATTTGGGGCTTTACATCTCTGCTAACTGTCTCTCGTTGTTAAAGGATGCTGAAGGAAATGACTTCTTTCCTGCTGTACTTGGATTCATTCTTCCTGTGGCATATAGTTATCAACCAAACTTGACAGTAATAGCTGTTGGACCAAACAGGAGCCTTGGAATAGGTGAAATTTCTCTGCTTTTTGCTTTGCTACAAGGATTGGCCGAGTCTCGAATTTTTGCAGTGATCGAGGTAAGAAGTGGTGCTAAGCTGTGGTTCTTCAGAGTGCCTAGGACAGAACTCAAATCAAGCAGCAGTGTGCTTGGTTTGAACTGCTTCAAGCTGCCCAGCAGAAAATACTAGCTTTATCTGTACTGTCTTTGGCACCTTTGTTGATGACACAAATAGCCCAAGTTTCTCTCTGGATAGAGAACAAGACCAGACGCAGATGCATACTGAGCTGTAGGCAGCCTGCATGATTGAGAAGCTGAGGCATGAATGCAAGCCCATGGTTATGCCTATACACAGTAAATGTTCTGACAGTTTGCTACAGTTTGGGGATTAACTTCCCTTTCCACCTGGGACTCGCAGCTCAGAGCTGTCTCCTGAAGAGAGACATTTGTTGTCTGTTAATTATATGGTCTCTTACAATCAGAAGTGATTGAAAGCAGCCCATTGTCATGTTTATCATAAAACACTGAACTTCCTCTCCTCTCCCCCATGCTGTACTCTATCACATGACTTCCGTCATGCAGACAATAAATCAAAGTGGCATGTATCCTTTAAGTGAACTTAATTGCCATAATACATAACTGAGGACAAATCTACCCCAGTTTTGTGTTTCTGACAGAGAGCATGGGAAAGGAAATGAAGAGGATATGGATCTTTCCCTACTCCAGTTTTTCCATACACTACCACAGTAAGGATTTCTAAATTTAGGAAGTCGGAGGCTGTATCCAGACCAGTGTGTGATAAGTGCCAGTGAGCGTATCTTCCATGAATTTGTGTAATCTCTTAAAGAACACAACTTATACTCTTGGCCTCTGCAGTATCTTGTGGCTGTGAGTAACACAATTTCTCTGTGTGTTCTGTGAAATAGCAACTTTTGATTGCTTTTGTGCCTTCCAGTTCTTCAGTGAGAAACAATGAATAATTGTTCACGTATGCAATTTTATTTTAATCTAATTCCCAGCGAGTATCCAAAGACATGCTATTAATTAAGCTGCCAATTAGGTGGATTTTGACATACATTATTCTGTAATCTTCTCAACTGATATTTAATTTACAGTGCTGGTACATAAATTGGCTAAGCTAATATGTTTGTACATTGATATACAGTATAAAGAAATAATGTATTTGCGCATTACTAATTAGGAGTATGAAATGGAAAGAATTGCTGATATTCTGAAGGGTAAACTCAGAGATAAAAAGCAAGTCAGACATACATCTTTAAGAAATGACTGAGACTTTTATATTGGTAGCTCCATAACAGGATGATGTAATGTGTGGGGATTTTCTAATGCACAGGATTGGCTTTTTAGATTAATTGAAAAAATGCTTCTGTCTTTTAAAAATAAAATAGTTACAATCTTAAAAAAAAAGTTAATAATCCTCATGTAGTATGGACACCTCAGAATATGATTTCTGTGAGCAACTGACACTGATTTAGACTGTCAGGTGTCCAAACATTGTCACTTTCTGATGAAGCAAAATATATAATTATTTTCTACAAAGATAAAATAAACCGTGCATGAAGTAAACAAGCTCCATGCTCCCCTTGCCTCCCAACATTTTCTACCTTTAACCCAGCACTATTTTTTTATAGTCACAAACCTGAGATTCTTTCTTTATTTGAAAAAAACACATTTTACAAGAGATAAAAATTAATTTACCTTTTCCAGAAGAAAATTCTCCATTTTGACACATCTTTATTTGAAAATTGAAAGTTGCCCATTCTTACTACTAATATTAGCAACTTAATTACAAAAGCTTATTTTAAAATATTTCATGTATTACTGAAACAAAGACAGTTTGGTTCCCAGCAGTATTTTTTTTCCTTCTTAAATAGGACACGGAGATAAATTTAATGCAAAGTGTAGCCAAATCATTAGTTGGTGCTTCTACACCTCACTTTGGAGTTTATGTACCTCCTACCCAAGAAAAAGTAAATAAAATTAAAATATTAAGAGACCAGTTTCAGC
>NW_010195756.1:14621-17505 GCF_000695765.1 Mesitornis unicolor
AATGGAAAATGCTTCAGTGTTCAGGTAAGTTGTGTATTTTTATCTGTAGTTCTTATTAAAACATGCAAGTTTCCGAAAAGATTACAAAATACAGCTGCATCCTGTAGGTCAGTGGGTTCTTAAAGTCAGTGAGAGCACATTGATCTAATGTGAAAAGGATGAAACTCTGAATGCTTTTAGTTCTGCCACTTGAGCCAGGAAGCCCTGAGTTTCGTAGCATGCTGACTGTACTAACTGTTTATTGACATTTAACTTGCCCACTAATAACTTCACTTAACTCAGTAGTGATTTGTCATGCCTCAAGTACATTCACAAACAGTTGAGGATCAGGTACTGCATTTGTATAGAAATCAGATTGGGCAGGTATGTATGTTTTCAAGCATACTTGTCTAGAAACAGTTCTCTACTGAACAACTTGTTTTTCAACAGAAAAAACAATGATAAAGGTGGGCATCTCTCTCTGAAAGAAAGTGCCTTGCTCACTTCCAGAGGAAATGTCCGAGAGCACTGGTCTGGTTCCAATAAAAATGTTTTTATGAGCCTGGGAACTGTGGTATGAGCTGGATTAAGAACTGTTCTTCTTATTGCTGTTCTTTTCAGTGTCAGATGGTATTTCAAGAAATTGACTTCACTTCAGAATAATTTTACACAGCAGAAGAAAAAGAAAATATGTTGCTGTTCACGTTGCCTTTTGAATCATCAGGAAAAGAGATGGTCGATCTCTAAACAGAATAAGAACCGTTCACAATCATCTCCTGCTTTAAAAATACTTAAATGCCGTATTTTCAGCTAGAGAATTGTGCTTGCAGATTCTATGTTGCACAGATTAGTCAAGATTGACACTTAAAAACAACTCCTGTTTATTTACAGTAATTTACATTACTGCAAATTGGAGCCTATGTTGTTTATGCCATTGTAAAGTCAGGCTTGCATATGCAGTAGCTTGACTGCATGAATGTTAAAAAGTGCAGAAGACAGGAATCTGAAATGAGCAATCATAATAACCAAAACATTTTAATATTATTCAGCATAATACCAGAGTGCTTGCAGTGTTGCCACCACCATTTCACTGGGAGTTTAATAATAGGTTCTTCAAAATAATGGCATTTCATTTCATAATCTGATTTAAAGGGTTCACCTAACATGGTCTGTTCTTTCAATTTTTCTGATAAGTAATTGTCAATTGCAAGTTAGGAAAGAAAAGCAAGTGAGCAGCTATAGTGTATGCATTTCCTACTTCACACCTGTGTGGTTGAGATTAAATTTGATTTCCTGAACTATACTGGGCATAAGAGGAGAAAAAAATATTTTGCACTTAAAAATTTGCAAATACATAGTTGAATAAAGCAGTGTAGAGAGGACTTCACTCTG
This sequence comes from Mesitornis unicolor, assembly GCF_000695765.1. Lineage (NCBI taxonomy): Eukaryota > Metazoa > Chordata > Aves > Mesitornithiformes > Mesitornithidae > Mesitornis > Mesitornis unicolor. The sequence continues at coordinate 15,993 of NW_010195756.1, forward strand.
TCCTCTTTACAAACGTAAATTGTCTATATAACGGACACCCAGAGATTTGGTAGTTGCCAAAGGCTGACATGTGAATTCTCAAAATTAAACAAACATCCCCAGGCAGTAACCATGGTGTGCTTTGTTTTGCAGCATTCCAGGTATGGCTTTGGGCTCGTTTTCAAGAGTACTTTTCTGTGATGGTGACTTCAGCAATGTGACCTTTTGATTTAAAGCACTTCCAGTTATGTTTGTATATAATAAGACAGGAGTCCTACTGGTTTTGCTAGTGAGATCAACTTCACATAACTTGAATAACTAAATCTGCCTTCACAGCCCTCTTTTTATAATTGTTCCCAGTGATTCCCTTCTCATTCATACTGGTTTTCAGTTACTGCTGGATGGGAAATGATACCCAATCCGTGAGCATTTTGAAATTAAAATCTGTATCAAAAGAAACTAAAAGTGATGTCAAACACTTTCACAAACAAGCTGAAGAACATTAAGATGTTCTGCTTCAGTTCAGAATTTCATTCAACTGAACTTTAAATGCTAAAAGGTATTTACTTTAGATTGGAAACTGGGCAATGGCCAAACTTAAGCTTCAGAACTTTTCAGAACAAGAGATTTGTTGGTTTATTCTTCTCTACTCTCTCTCCTGAATTTTTTTTTTTTTTTTACAATTTAGCACTTTCAAGGAAAAAGCTTATTCCCTTTTACCTGCCTTTGTTCAATTGAATTTCTACAGCCAGTGCTTGAATAATACAAATGATGTATTTTTATACCTATTTTTCTAAGATCTTGATCAAATGTATTAAAACATGATTTATGGGAAAAAAGCGTACTTTTGGTAGAATTAGTTTGCAAACAGTGTCAGAACACTGCAGTTGTGTTCTCCGGGTGGGGACGCAGTACGAGCGCGGTTTATTGCCTTTTGGCAACAACCTGTTACTTCTTATAAACTGAGTGACAACGTTAACAGTAAGTACGGCAGGAATGGCTTTAAAATCGTAAACTGCCTAAATCGGTGTTTTACGTAACCCCGTAGCCGGGGCGACGCTCCCGTCCCTTCGGCCCGGGGACCCAGGACGCCGCCCCCCGCCGTGGGGACGCGGCGTTACCACAGCGGGGTTGCGGAGGTCCTGCTGCCTCCTGCCCCGCTTGCGTGTGAGCCTATGCCATTTTGCGGGCCCTGGCCGGGACCTCCTCTCCAGCGAAGTCACAGAATCACAGAACGTTAGGGATTGGAAGGGACCTCAAAAGATCATCCAGTCCAATCCCCCTGCCGGAGCAGGAACACCCAGGTGAGGTTACACAGGAAGGCGTCCAGGCGGGTTTTGAATGACTGCAGAGAAGGAGACTCCACAACCTCTCTGGGCAGCCTGGGCCAGGGCTCTGTCACCCTTACACTAAAGAAGTTTTTCCTCATGTTCAGATTGAACCTTCTATGCTCCATCTTGCTCCCATTGCCCCTTGTCCTGTCATTGGACATCACAGAGCAGAGCCTGGCTCCTTCCTCCTGACACTCGCCCTT
>NW_010195756.1:17812-18037 GCF_000695765.1 Mesitornis unicolor
TCACGCTCATCCTGCTGTCCACCAACACCCCCAGGTCCCTTTCCCTTACACTTGCCCTCTCAAGCAGGAGAGCGGGGCCGTCGCCTCCGCGTTTCCCCTCTCTGTCGCTCGTCGCGCTCCTCTGACGTCAGCGGCGCCGTGCGCGGCGGCCCGCGCTGAGGGACGGAGGGAGGAGACGGTCTCGTTCGTGCTGCCGGCAGTCCCGGGGGATTCGCCTCAGGTACG
>NW_010195757.1:0-7687 GCF_000695765.1 Mesitornis unicolor
TCTGTGATTCTGTGTGATTCTGTGAAAATTTCTCCATTAAGGTTGTGTAACACTTGTAACAGATAGTCTAATGAACCAAATTATAACACCATAGTTTAAACAGTTGAGAGAGGAAGTTACCTCAGGGTTAGTCAGCAAGGCATTGTACGGAAGCTCACTTCACATAAAAACTGCTTAAAACATAGCATGCAAATTGCTGAGTAATTTCACTGGAGCACATAACAAAACCACATTTTGGAGCTCCTGGATTTATGTCTAGAAAGAAAGAAAATAATTCAAGATATAGTGAGAAAGGCACCGAGGTGAAGCGAACAATTTCTGATAAGCCAGACAACAGTCCAGGCTTGTCCAGCCTAGAGAATATGACCACTCTCCAGTCTTTAAATTCTTTATGACCTTGGAACTTTTAATTTCCTAAAAGATGACTACAACTATGGCTAGCTTAGCAAAAATTGCTGTTGAATTCCATAATGCTTGTTATAAAGGACACAGGGTCCTTTAACTGCAGATTCAGTGATGCAGATGACACTGCTAATTTCTGTTAGTGACTCCCAAGGCAGGGCAGGAGGTGTTTCTGTCTCACTGCCATCCTGTATTAAAAAAATTCTGGTTGGTTGCTCTCCTGGTTGTACCTCTTTTTAAAGTGCTTGTCTAAATCAGAAGCAAAGGACTTGAATGAAAACAAACTATGCAAAATGCAAATAAAGACTTAGACTGTCTCTGTGTGTTTCATTTAAAACAAACTATGTTTATGAATTATATTTTGTTATGCTTTTCATACTTGTTTTGTTGCAATGGTTTTTGGCATCTCCCAGCAGCTCCTCATGCATGCCTCTGAATTTTGGTGATGTTGAGGAATGGTACCTCCTCATCATTCCACTTCTAAACAAGAAACTGAAGTTTCTGCAAAATTAAAGAATAGATTGAGGTGATTCTTGCATTCCCAAGGAGCAGTTCATAAAGACAGCACCATACTTTGTTGGATGATTGCAGTACCAAAGTTTATTAAAAGAGATTGCATCAGCTACTACTGTCAGCTACTACTGAAATTTATATATCTTTTATATCAAATGTAAAATCTACTTAGTGGGACATATTAAAGAAAAGGGGACAGGTATTTAATGCAGAGCAAGGAAACTTAAATAAATTAAGGGTGTAGGTTCCCCCTCCAGTACATGCTTTGTAATGAGAAGAAAATTGACATTCATATGAGGCTGCCTTGTCTGGTAAAGATAAAACTTCTATGCACAGGGTCATTTTCTAGTTACTCCTACTGTGGACTTCTAAAGGAGGGACTGCTTGCTGCTGAGCAGTACAATTCTTCTTTCCCTGTAGTTTATCAGAAAACACTGTGTTTCCAAGGAGTTATTCATCCTTCACTGCTGTAAGTTCCCCCAGAACTTTGCGCACCTATCAGCTGCTGGTAGGCTCAACAGCTACACTACTGTGTGCATTTTGTGGAAGATGAAGAACAAACCGCATAACCAGGTTAACTGCATTGCCTTTTGCCTACAGGATCTGCTTTGAAAATTAGACCACTGTGGTTGTCAAAAGATGTATTTTAATGATATTTGAATCTATTAAAGCGATGATTTGTTTACTGCACATACAAAAATAAAATGAAAAAAAATTAGAAACAACATCTTCAAATGGTTCAGCTAAATTTAGCTACAGGAGGTAATGAAAAACAGTGACCAGTGACCATGCTGACTGGTGCAGTCAATATGCCAGAGGGATGAGATGTCTTCCAGAGTGACCTGGACAAGTTGGAGAGGTTGAACATCATGACGTTCAACAAGGCCTAGTGCAAGGTCCTGCACCTGGGTAGGAGTACAGGATGATGTGATAGAAAGAAGCCCTGTGAAAAAGGACCTGGAGATACTGGTGGACAAAAAGCTGTACATGAGCCAACAATGTGCACTTGCAGCCCAGAAGGCCAACCACATCCTGGGCTGCATCACAGGAAGTGTGGCCAGCAGAGCGAGGGAGGTGATTCTGCCCCTCTACTCTGCTCTTGTGAGACCTCACCTGCAGTGCTGCATCCAGTTCTGGGGACACCAATATGATAAGGACATTGAGCTGTTGGAGTGGGTCCAGAGGAGGGCCACAAAGATGATCCAAGCTCTGGAGCACCTCTTCTATGAGGAGACGCTGAGAGAGTTGGGGCTGTTCAGCCTGGAGAAGGATCCAGGGAGACCTTGTAGTGACCTTCCAGTTCCTGAAGGGAGCTTACATGAAAGCTGGGGAGGGACTGTTTACAAGGGCGTGTAGTTATAGGACAAAAGGCAATGGTTTTAATACCATAGATTTAGATTAGACATTAAGAAGAAGTTCTTTATAATGAGGGTTTTGAAACACTGCAACAGGTTGCCCAGTGAGGTAGTGGAAGCCCCACCCCTGAAGATATTCAAAGTCAGGCTTGATGGGGCTCTGAGCAACCTGATCTAGGTAAAGATGTCCCTTGTCACTTCAGGGAGGTTAGATTAGATGACCTTTAAAGGTCCCCTCCAACCCTATGCATTCTATGATTCTATGATACTACGATCATACCAATCAGGAGTGGAGAAGTAGGAACTGCTCCAGTGCCATTGCTTGCTCTCCTACTGAATCCTTGCCCTTACACCAGGTCCTACTGTCCACAAATCCAGCAGACAGGTAACTACGGGGATCTCAGAGGAGCTAGAGACTGACAGTGGGTTTATGCAGTATGTTAAAATGATAAATGGATATAATTCAGAGCTCACTGTCAGAACGAGGTACTAAAAACAGCCCAGTGTCTCCTGCCTGAATCAGTGATCCAGAAAGAAACAGAAGATTAATTCACACCTGACAAAATAACATTCAACTCCTTTTGGAACTCCTTCACATTCTAAAGCTTGTATTTCATAAATACGCTAAAACTGACTACTTTATTTCACATAAATAGATAAAGGGGACTGGTATTTCTGGCTCATTACTGACTTTTGATTGATTCTAGACTTGTCAGTAACCAATTACTTTAGGGTGAATTTCCAATTACTTTGGGGTTTTGGGTGAACTGACCCTAGCTCTGTCATTGATGGATTCAGTGAAGTTTAGCTTCTCATTTAGCTCCCAACTATATTACATCTTTCCCCCTTTATATTACAGTGTATCATTACTGAGTTGTTATACAAACTTTCCTCTCTCAAAGGTATGTATTTTAATAATTTTCTCATCACCAATATTCCAACCATTTAATGGGACATTGTTGTTTTCCTTTTGAGATGGATAAAACTGTAAATGGTAATTTATTACTCTAGCATTTCATAAACTCTTGACAAAATAAATTTCATAAAAGTGCTGCTATACAACACACATCCACACACACAATCACAGAGTTGTAGCATTTTCAATACTAGCATTTTCAAAGAATTACAGTTAGCAACTCATTTCACTGATTTTCAGTAGGGCAGACAGATAATCCCATAAACTCCTTTAAGGTGTGTCTTTTGTATTATGATCTGACCACTTTTCACACAATGTTAGTAATATGGTCATTATTTCTTTCTAAGCTGTTCTTCAAACACTGGAAACTTTCCTAAGGGTTGTGGTTTTATACAGATCTATATTATTGTTCTTTGGAATTGTAATATATCATTAGTTTGAAAAATACAGTTAACAAATAAACTTTTTTTGATCAGAAGAATTATATGAGCTTTGAGCTAAATCCTTAAATGTTGTCCCCAGAGTCTGTGAGGTAGAGATCATTCCTAACACTGGTAACACTTTTAAACCAAAGAATATGCACGATATAAAAGTTTTCAATGATTTTAAGAAGCAGTACTTAGTTTTCATTACTTCTGCTTATAAAAATAGAATGCTAAACAACAGAACTTCAAGAGGAAGGGCAGTTGAAGACAAAAAAATGATATCAAGGATCTCTTTCATGAGTCACAGAAACTCACAGAATCACATTGTGAAAGTGTGTAGACATCTGGCTCTTAAATCTGCAAAAAGGTGGCATCTTCTAAATTCTCAATTCCTTAAAAATATAAACATTTTAGTAATTAAAACACTATTATCATTCAAATATTATTAGAAGCATTTCTGCTTGCAGTCATTATAGAGAAGATCAAAAGACTTACTCTTCAAAGTTTACTTAAAGTTTTCTGAATTATAGTAATATGCTTGTGTACTTAAAGCAACAAAGCTGAATCAGCTTCTGCTGTAATAACAGTAAAAAAGAAAAGAGGGGGATCTCTTAGGAATCCAAATGAAGATGCAAATCAACTACTTTTCTCTTAGTATGTTGTAGTTGTGGACACCTAGATTTTGCTTTAATTTCTGTCTTTTCTGAACCAGCAGAAGCTGATCACTTACAATTATTTACTATCAGGATACTTGGGAGAGCAGTAGATGATTTGGATTCCCTAAGAGATCCCTTACTTAGTTCCATGCTAAAGATAGAATATTAAAAAGTCACATTGGTCTTCATTGCACAAAAATTTTTACAGGTTTTGTTAGTCTAATTCATCATTAGAAGGGCTTAGTGCTAGCAGTAAGATTTATGGCACTATATGCAAAGATTTCTTCCTGTTAGTCACACAGGTATTTTAATATAGAGATTAATTTTTATTAGCTCATCTGTTTGGAACTTTTATATTAATGCAGATGCCAAATATGACTGTTCTAGAGGGGAAAAAAAAGGCCTTTTAATTTCCTTTCATGCAGAACAGATTTTCTTAGTTAACCCTGTGCTTTTGTGTTTGATCTTTTGTCTTTTAGTAACAAATTATCAGTCAAGACCACTGGTTTAGGCATCCTAACCTTATCAGGCTCTAAAAGCAGAAATATGTGAGAAGTTAGAAACCACATAGAAATTTAAAGACTTTTCAAGGTTGTTTTCTGTTTCTAAGCAGTATCATATAAATAGACTTTAGCAAAGTAAAAACACTACAATAGTAGACCTTTGTGCTCCAAATCTATGTTTAAATACATCATTACTGTTATAGATAAATGAGAGATTCAAATAGAAGTTAAAAGCACAAAAGAAGGGAGAAAACAGAGCACATGATGTGGGTATCCTATATGATATACAGCATGCAGTACAAGCTTTTTGAATTCTTTCCTTTGGATGTTTAAAGGAATTCCCACTACGACCTTTATTCCATTAAGCAGAGTACATGTTATGGTACAAAACAGGTGGTACATTGAAGTCCTTGATCATACCATAAACTCCATCTCTGTTCCATAACAGACTATTGGAAATTTAATGAAAACATAATGAAGGCAAAGTTTTCACTTACCAACTGGTAGCGTGTAGCACAGCTGATTAGACTGTATTGTAAAATATTGCAAGACAAAAAGAACTAGCTAAGTTTATATCTGTAAGATATCCTTTATTTTAGTCTTGGAGCTACTTGAGGTGTGCCCCATATTTAACACTTGAAAATAAAAAAAATTACCTTATATCTCTTACGTGGAAGACTATTAGAGTAAGACTATTACAGCTATTATTGAGAACTTAATTAATTTAACCTTTTCTGTATGCTCCTTGGGACCTACTGTTAGGCTGTTATGATATTTCATCCTCACCTAATTGGTACATATCAACTACAGGTCATCAAACCAGTTAGGAATCAAATAAATTCAGCAGAGGTTATATCTTCAGTTCTCTCACAGTTGAGAAGCTGTGTGCTTCAGCAGGGATCTACATCAGAAGTACTGAAAGAAATGTTCAACTATGTCATCCCTGGTCTCACTAGGAGGAGGAAATCAGAATTCTCCATATTCACACTTTTGCGATGTTTAAAAAGTCAAGGTCCTGATAGTGTAATTTTAAAATTATTATTCACTATTGTGAGCATATTCTCATCTCCTGTGCCCATTAATAATTCTTCAGAAGTCTAAATGGTCCAACAAACATAAAAACTTCTTGGGTATAAAAAAATGTTTTTCTATTAAAAAACAGTGAAGGTGGCTTATTTCTTCTGAAAGAATACAAAGTGCAAAGTGTGGTGATATGGCTCGAATGTTTTCTCTAATCTGGTATGAGAACTCTTTATGGAGAGCCAAAACATCAACATTACGCTCTATTCAAGAAAGAAAAGTAAATAGTAGTAGATCCCATGCTGCTCATGCTTTCTCTTCTAGACTCTTAAATCAGCCTGGTGTTCTGTCTAGAATGAACACAATGTAATGTATTGCTCTAGGGCACCCTGTTAGTTTTCATTTTCTTAGCAGACCCCAACATAGAACAAAAAGACTCTTCTAGTTCGTAAGTGCTTCTTTTTGCCCCACGTAATTTTTTTTACGATGTAGAAATAGAGGAACATAAGTAGATACAATAAGACATTTCTTCTTTTTCTTTCTTTTAATTTAACAAAATATACTTTTTTGAAAACAAATAAAGAAAAATGGCTGATGGTATAAATGATAATTTGCAGTTATAAACAAATGTCAATTCAATATAAGCATGAAACATGCCATATATACACCCACATGCATATATGTATATACAAGTGTAAAAATCAATTAGAAATTTGGAGATATATAAATTTATGTGTGTGTATCTGTTATGGTTTCAGGGTTACTAGCCTGAAAGGGAAGGACAGGTGGTGTTTGTAGGACCCTGGAGGGTCAAAGATCAGTACTGTTTCCTCCCCTTTCTGTCCACAGTCTATAAAAAAGCAAAGTTTTTTGCAGGCTTTTCCTGGCTTTCTGGGCTGCTTCCTGTTGCATCTTAGGACGGCTAGGGCTACCTCCACATGCTCAGCAGCATCCACCACCATCTGCTTCCCGGCATCACTGCGGTCCCTGCCCGTTTTATTGGTCCCGGCAGGCGCAGCAGCCACGAGGCACTGCTCGGACACTTCCACTTAGTCTTAACTTCCAACCTTGTGCGAAGCATCTTTTTCTCTATTCCCCTTTTTTTAATCCTCCCCCTGGGATGGTAGGGGACAATAGAGAGGAAATCCTGCTCTCTGACACTTAAACGGAGACAGGATAATTGGCGCCTAACGTGGGGCTCGATTTTGGAAACTAATTTTTATTATTATATTCGCCAACAAGACAAGTTGGAAGTTAATGCTACAATGCCTCTCATAACTGTGGTTCTGCGAGGCCTGTTACAGTATGCTTTTGTGACCGCTGTTAATTTTATTCTGGTATCTGTCATGCTGACATTCCCTGTCTCCATGTTATATTGTCATATATTTTAGACTGTGATGGATGCGGGCTTGAATTGGGTTAAGACTTTACCTGAGTACCTTGGCCATTACCTCATGAGCATGCTTATGAAAAACGATTCTGTTTCTTCACCTGGCAAGCTTGAGACACAGGGGTTTGGAGGAATGAGGAAGGGCTATTATGATTATGTGTTGTGGTTCTTCATTGTAATTCAAATGGCGCTAATTGTAAGGTTGTGGCGTGCTCAGGACTCTTTGCATGAGAATCATATTGTTTTAAAGCCGCCCTGACCCTGGCCCCGGCCCCGGCTCCCATCACGGCTCCCATCACGGCTCTGGACCTGTCCTCATCCCCAGCCCTGATTCTGGTCAGAGCTCTCGCCTGGCTGAGGCTCTGGCCACGGCCCCGGCCCCGGGTCTAACCAGGGCAGCTGGCCGTGACCCTGGTGCCCACATCTGCTCTGGCGCCTGCTGCCCCCGCCCCCATTTGGTGCCAGCGGAAGCAGCTGCAGCCAGCGGGCACATGGGAGATGTGGTCC
>NW_010195758.1:0-2503 GCF_000695765.1 Mesitornis unicolor
TTCTGTGATTCTGTGATTCTGTGAGATGGAGACAGTGAAGGTAAAAGAGATGATCCCGAAACAAGGGAACGCCGGATCTGATAACGACAGCAACAAGGAGCTCCTGCTGCAAAGGGGATGGAGGTGAAGAGCGGGGACGTGTGCGAAGGAGCGGCAGAATCCCACTGGAAGAGGTGCAGGGAAGACAAAACACAACCAAAGGAGGCAGAGGTGGGGAGGTGAGGTTTTAAACAGCTCAGGACACACAGACGACTCTGTGATCTGCAGAGTTTGAGACATCGGGATTGCCTCTTGGCTGAGCTGCTACACCTACCAGGGACCGAAACGCAGGTCCCAGGGGCAGGAGCACCCAAGGCTGCAGCGGGGCTAAGCCATGAGATGCAATCACTGCCACGTCACCTCCTGCAGTCCCAAAGGGCTCCTGACTTCAACACTTCTGGTCTCAGCACCCTGCATCCCTCCTCCTTTCTAAACACCATCCCACAACGAATTTACAACTGAGCTGTGCACACAGCAGCGCCATCCTCGGGGTCAGGAAGAGCCTTCCCCTCCCTCCCCTGCAGTTTTCAGTAGCTGCCTCCTTCCATGACAAATCCCCTGCGCTCTCCCGTTCACCCGTATCCTCCTCTCCTGCTGGGCTGGCCTTTCTGCCTTGCTCCAGACACTTTCTCTCATATTTCTGGTATCACACAGGCCACTTCCCTTCCCAAAACGTAGAGACACGGTGCTCTCCTCTCATTTTCTACCAGAGCTCTGCTTTCCTCCGCAGAGAGCACCGGCATCTGCGACACCAGGGCACGAGGAGAGGGCAGGGACCAGAACGACCACGGTTCCCCCCACACAGGAACCCAAGACCCCAGCAGCCCCTCACTTACAGTGCGATTGCCTCTCTGTAAGCCACTGCTGGGCAACGCCGCCAGGGTCCGATAGTCCAGTCGCAAGGGTTCACTGGTGGCGCTCTGGAGAGCAGAAGAAACACAAACACCAGCAAGAGATCAGGCCAGAAGTCAAATAAAACACAGAAACACAGTGTGGTTTGGGTTGGAAGGGACCTCAAACCCCCCCAGTGCAACCCCCATGGGCAGGGACACCTCCACCAGCCCAGGCTGCTCCAGGCCCCGGCCAACCTGGCCTTGGGCACTGCCAGGGAGGGGGCACCCACAGCTTCTCTGGGCAACCTGGGCCAGGGCCTCACCACCTCACAGCCAGGAATTGCTGCCTCAAATCATATCTAAATCTCCCCTTTTCCAGTTTGAAACCATCACCCCTCACCCTATCACTCCACGCCCTTGTCAAAAGTCCCTCAAACCCTAAATCAACAGGAGAGAGCAAGCAAAAGGAAACCACCCCTCGAAATAACCAAGGCCTGGATCCCCAAACTCTGCAGGAAGTTCCCATTGCCGGGAAATGAGCCTGGAATTGTTCCAGACAAAACCAGGGGGAAACGCAGCAGAGGGCCCCTGGTCACCCCTTGGTGCAGATCCCCCCCGTCCCCTCTGCCCCACCGCACGCGTCCGCTCCCTTATGGGGGAGAGGAGGACGTGAGGCACACACTGGTTTCCTCCAACAGGCATCCAGAAAGGCTTCCAGTCTCCATCTACAACTCCTCTACAGCATCTCTCCTCAGCTTCAACTCACGCTCCTTGTATCATCTTGTCTGATTTCACTTCCCCTTTGCATTTCTCTGCCCTTGCTTTTCACCGTTCCTCCCTCAGTCACAGATTTCTCCATTCCTGGTATCTTCCCTCATACTCAAAAGTCAATTCTGGGGGTGCAGTGGTGGTGTGTGCGAGTGTGGAACAGAAATGCACAGGGAACGAGCACTTCTGGAGCCTTCTCCAGCCTTCAAGTCCAGTTGCGGCCCTTTGTGCTCCTCTCCAACCCGCCCGCCGTGCTCCTCACCTCCGCCTCCTCCTCAAGCTGCTGCGTGGCCGCCTCCCGCTCCCTACGCATCCACTCCTTCGTGAGACAGCACAGAGTCACGGCCGCATCCAAGCAGCGCAGGCAAAGAGAGAGGGGAAAGAGGTCAGCACCACGCGGGGCAGTGGCGCCGCAGCGGGGACAGGGGAGCGCGAGGGCGAGCGGGAACCCAGCCCGGTTTGGAAAGGAACGGAGACACAAACCTACAGAGCATAGGCCTGGCTGTCACTAGGGAAAAGGAGACCTACAGCAGTCACAGGCTCATTAACAGCATCGTGGGTAAAGGCTAAAGGGACAGAAACTGTGTAAGCGTAAGGCAGGGCCTACAGCCAGCGGCTCGGCTCGCGGTCGCTCGGCGCAGCAAGAGAGGCCTCACGAGGCCCAGGTTTGGGCTTTGCTTCCACGCTGCAGGAGGAACGTGGAAGAATAAGGGTCAGAGTAAGGGAAGAAAATGTTCCTTGTCTTGACAAACGATTCCTGTGTCTTTCTGCCCAGGGCTGTGGGCAAAAGCAGCACCACTCTTCTGTTTTACTGCGTAACGCAACCCCCCTGACTGGGCAGGAACAACCCCAGGTTCCAGTAG
>NW_010195759.1:0-225 GCF_000695765.1 Mesitornis unicolor
CTTGGCCCCCATGACTCTTGGTCCCATGACCTTTGACCTTCATGACCCTTGTCCCCGTGACCCCTCACCCTGTGACCTTTGACCCTCATGACCCTTGACCCCATGACCTTTGACCCCCAGGCAAGGTGTGCTGGTGGACCATGACCTCACATGACCTCTCCGTATCCCATGACCCTTGACCCCCATGACCTTTGGCCCCTTAACCCCTGACCCCGTGACCTTTGA
>NW_010195759.1:306-581 GCF_000695765.1 Mesitornis unicolor
GTGGCCCATGCCCCCATATGACCCCTCCATATCCCATGACCCTTGACCCCCATGACCTTTGGCCCCTTGACCCCTTACCCTGTGACCTTTGACCCCATGACCCCTGACCCCATGACCTTTGACCCCCAGGCGAGGCGTGCTGGTGGACCATGCACCCCGCGTCCAAGCAGCGCTCGGAGGGGGAGAAAGTTCGGGTGGGGGACGACCTCATCCTGGTCAGCGTCAGCTCCGAGAGATACCTGGTACGGGGGGGTCCTGGGGGTCGTGGGGGTCAT
>NW_010195760.1:0-34227 GCF_000695765.1 Mesitornis unicolor
GCATCTGATGGGCAAAGTGTGTGGTTCAGGGATGAGAATAGCCAGTCTCTCCTAGATGAGGCTCTCACACCTCCCCAGCCTGCCAGGGGAGCATTTAACCTGCGCTGGTCCTGTTCTCTGTCACAGTCCTTCTTTTTACCCTTCCTCATGAAAAACGCTCGACCTGCATGCACCCTGGATTCACAGGCTCAGTCCTCAGCTGCTGTGTTGCTGGTTTTGGAGGGGTACTGAGCACCACCGTGGGCTCTCTCTGTCCCTACGTAGGTGCTCCTGTTGGATGGGAGCACAGTGCTACCGGGTGGGCTGATGTCTGAGGTACATCTTCTCTGTGATAACACCACAGCTGCTGACAGGGGCTGCTGCAGAGGGAGATAAACTAGGGAAACCATGAAAAAGTCACTTGCTCACCTAGAATTTTATCTTGATCCCTAGCAGAGACTAGACTGAGTCTTTCTCTTTGAATGTATTCTACAAAAATACAACTGAAATCTAAAGGATTCTGGTTTTGAGTAAATAGCAATATAATGTTAGGGTGCTGAACGCACTCCACGATGAGGCTGGCAGTGGAATGCTCACAGGTCTGAGGTGTTATTGTTGGAATCTTCAACAAGTATCTTGCTGAGGGAAGCATTCATAATCTGCCTGAGTTTCCAGTGCAGGCAATACAAAAATATAAAAAAGGGTTGGAAGCATAAGTCATTAAACTGATAGTTAAGCCCACACTGAAGGAGCTGTGGGGTGCCAAAAGTCATGTAGCTTTTTTTTTCTAGGAGTTTTCCTTTTGTTGCTTGCTTTCGAGTGTTTTCAAAGGCTTTTCAAAGGGAAGATTAGTGCTGTTCCTGAGTTACGCTCCAAGTCAGAGCAGTTGCATGGGATTTGTTTCACCTGGCGTTCCTTGCCCAGCCTCCTTGGGCTCAGGTCCCCTGCCTCAAAACATGCCACACGCCGGGGTATCCATCTGTGTCACAAATGGGGCTGTGTCTTGTTATCTCTATGTTCTTGTCTGGGTCAAGAGCAGGGATTGTGAATACGGATCTGTTCTGGTCATGCCTTTTTCAAAAGGAAGCTGAAAACAAGTTGATCGCCTTTTATGTTTTCTAATCATAGATCCAAAATCCTCCTCTGACCTCCTCTTTTTGCGTGCTCCGCAATAGGTTTTGCTACAACTGCAAAACAGTAGACGGGTTGTGTAGTGCTGGGCATGAAGACACGGCAGTCACAGAGGACAGGAAAGAAGCTGAAAGTTTTCTTGGGCTGTAGGACTTGCTGTGCTCTCAAAGGAAAAAAAAAACCATCAGCAAAGCAGGAAGAACAGTTAACAGAATTTGTAGGAGAGATTTACAGAGTGCAAATTAACCGCTGCGCCAAATATCTCATTTGATTGTTTTGTCATGCATCGCTTTTCAATATTGCTAGTACCAAGCAGGAAGTAAATGAACACAAAGATGCAAAAGGAACATTTATGTGTTAATTAATTCAGTTGCCTCCAAAGCTAAGGCCATTCTTACATTTCGAAGCTGCAAAAATTGCCTAAATTTTTCTTTTTTCCCTTCTACAACGTCGTCCTCTCCCATATGTATGAGTGAGCATTGAACTTATACCTTTATATCACTTTTTGGTGCCAAAGAAGTGGATAAGTGGTTAGAGGGAAAACTGCAAAAGCTTTTGCAGCCTCGCAAGCCATTGAGCTCAAGAAAGTATGGACGTAAGTGAACAGAAACCCATGGTTTCTGTCCCAGTGAAGTGTCAGTGTTTCCTCGTGTTCCTGCAGGACACATGCACAGACTTGCAGTGGATGTTGATATGAGAGCTGGGAGCTGACAGGCACCCAGTGTGGGATTTTTTTCCTTTTACTTGGAGGAGGAGGAGAGGAGGTTGATGATTCCCCTCCTTTTTGGTCTTGATACGATAATCTAGAGACAAAGTTACCAGTCCAGAAAAAAAACCAATGACAAAACCCAAACCAAAACCCACCAAGACAAAACTAGCAGGTAATATTGCATAGCTCGTGTGGCAGGAGTTCTTCAGTACTGTAAGCTGAGCGTGGGGTTGGCTCTCCAGCTGTATTCAGGCTGTTTTAAATTGAAAAATTTAAAGTGCAAGTAGCGTTTTACTGGACTTTTGCTGAGGGAAGTTTGGGAGCCAAAGTAGAAAACTTGGAAATTTGTCTTCAGTTTATTTCTTGCATATTTGTTAGGTAGTTTTACAGTATTTTGTGCCAAAACATAATAGAATTGATATGTTTTTACTTTCAGCTTTCAGCAGAGAATCAGAATTTAGTGATGATTGAAATATTTTAGTAGTAGCTGCCCAAAATTGTTTTAAAGAGAATTATTTAATAATGTATCATTTTATTCCCTGAAAACATGCCAGTAACGGCCACGAGCATTTCATAGAATGCATACATAAATACAACAGTGGAAGAGAAAAACGGTGATCTGGAACTCATAATCTTTGTCCGTATTTGTTGTCAGTCTGCGTTGGAAAGAAATGTTGACATATCCAGCTATTCTGGAAACCAGAAATCCTGTCCTCTAGCCAGGTATACTGGTTACAAAGAAAAGGACAGAGAAAGAGAAAAAAATAGAAAGAAAAGTTGAATGAGACAAAATAAAGTCTGGGGAAAGATGAGAGAGAAGTACCAGACTTTTATTTTTTATTTATTAATATTCAGAGTTAGGCAAAAGAGTCAGTGAAAGGACGGGTGAGTAACACACCCTTCGAAGTTACTTAGATCCACTTTAACAACCCCAAAGTGCTGGTGATAATAATGGGAGACCCACAAAATATGGGTGAGGGAGCAGTCTTAGTTATGGCTTAAGCTAGAGGCTTAAACTTACATCTGCCTGGCAAAGAGTGAGCAATACCATTAAGGGCACAAGAATTGAGTGTTCAAGGTGGGTGTTTGTGAATCTGCATGTCTTAAGGTTGTTAACACTCAAAATGTCCTGAAGAGAGGTTGTTGTCTGAGTCTCCAAGTGGGGCAGTGTCTGAAGAGCAGACTGTGTTTCAGCAAGTCATCCTTTCCAGATCAGGTCAACATCAGGACTCACAGGATGTATTAAAAGAAAAGTTACTGATACATTTTCTTCTGGACTTCTGAGTGAAAATTGAGGTCATTTACACATTAACCTGATTTCTTGCATCCAGCTCTCCTCCTCAGAGGGAGGCAAATATCTCTCACAACAAGGAGCTTTCCTCGTGCTCAGTGAAAGGTGCTGGAGGTACAAGAAGCAACGCAGGGTCCTAATTTGTGCCTGTTCTTCCCCCTCTGAGGAAAGAACACAGATGCCTGTTCCAGTGTGGAAGGTTCGAAGTCCACGTATGTGCGTATGAGTACACTGGGACCAAATTTAAGGCTCTGGTCTTTGCTGTGTTAATGGAAAGTCACACCCTGGCGAAAATGGCACCAGTTATTAATGCACTGTGTAAACGCTGAGAAAGAGGTGTTGCTGGAGGAGGGGGCAGCGGCACTGCTGGAGGATATTTGTATGCTGGCAGCTTCTGCCTAGAAGTCTCAGTGTGATGTGTGGTTTGTTTTGCCGCTTTGGAGGACATGAGTTTGAATAGTGTGCTTTCAGAGGAAGGGATGGAATTATTCTGAATGCAGCTTGGGTAGACAAGAGCTCCCTCCCTTCCCATTCAGTGCTCTCTTCCTTGCTTTTCTTTCTTTGCCCGTTGCTTTTTGCCCTCTGCCCCCTGAGTAAGTCTGGTGCTCTGCACCAAAAGTTTCCATTGTTTCAGGTGAGCTTCACATCTTTCCACCCGATGGATAGTAGCAAATAATGGTCAAAACAGGAATAGAAGGATTCATTTGAATTGTGCTGGAGTTTCTCTATGTTCCTTGACCTAGAATTTAATCAGGGATCTGACTGAAAACTGAGTGAGCTAAAATAAAACTGACTTCGCTGGACCCTGCCTCAAGTCCTCTCAGTGTTACACCCTAGGAAAAGAAATTTGAAAGCTGAGAGTGAGGACAATGTGGAGGAGTGCTGTAGAAACTGGAGGGGTAGACCACTTAGTATATATGCCATGATTATTTCTTATGACAGAGTTCATCGTTTTCCCTCATTCCTGCAGCCTTGGTTAAAGGACCCACCCTTTTTTCCAGTGTGCTGTTACTTTCTTCTGCCCCCAGATTTCTTAAAAAAAACTAGTTTTTTGGTTTTTGTGTTGGTTTTTTTTTTCCAGTTGTCCGCTTGGTCTGGAGGTGGGTTGCGTAGGCAGACATCGTTCATCCAGTAAAGGGACAGACACTGAAGGGTACTGAAAGCTCCAAGCATCTTTTTCTCTGCAGAGGTATAAATATACTGCATCTCTGTACCCCGTGTCCCAGAGCTCTCAAAAGCCGTGTTTCCATCCTTTACAGCCCCTCTTTTCTGCCATCCCTTTCTCTTGACCTCCGCTCTTACCCAGGGCTTCCTGCCCGCTCCTAGGAGTGCATGAAGAAATTGTGTCTGCTTGGAGGTTGCTGCGACTGGGGAGCCAAGTGGGGGTCCATGGGAGCATCAGCCACCCTAGGACATCTTGCTTGGACTGTAATGGCTCTAGGAGGGCTGTGGTGTTTGTGTCTCACAGGGCAGTCCACATTTTCCTTATCCTCCTCTCCACAAGCCCAAAGTTGGTGTGGCTGCAGCAAACACGAGCAAATTTTATTAGCTCTGGCCAGCTGGAAATCTGGCCTTGCACCCAATGACCGTGGTATAACTCGGACCGCTTTCCATTCTCCCTGGCCTCTCGCACCATGAACTAGTAGCTGTAAAGCACAGCTGTGGACAGCAGCAAATCTTTCCATAATTTCTGCTCTCCGGAGCAGGGTAACAGTCCAGGTTTCTCATCAGATCTCTCTCCCCCTTTCTTGCTCTCTTAGGGATAGGTAACAATAATACTACACATTACATGTCCTCCTTACAGCCAGATAACTGATGATTGCCATTATATCTCTGCCAGAAGCAGGTAACTGCAATACTCTTCATTATACATCTGTCTTAAAGCCAGTAACAGCAGTACTCTAAATTATGTGCCTTTCTTCCTTTTTCTCTGCCAGGCAGGTAATTGTTATGCTCATCTCTATGTGTCTTTCCTGGATCTGTAATAGTTTTCATTGTATCTCCTCAGAGCTTATTATGGTGATGTTCCTCACCGTATATTCCAGAGTCATAAGTGGATATTTTTTAGAGTCACCCCTGTAGTATTTTGCCTTCTATATTTCTTACAATTCGAGTAATTAAATAGTGTCCTTAGGTTAACAACTCAGAAAGGTTGTGCTTTTTCTCTCAGGAGCTCTCTGTGGACTGTCTTGGGGTTGGAAGTGTTCTGTAAAGTGGCCTCTGTCCGCTCTTGATCCCAGGGCTGGCTGGTGCCGTTCACCCTTTGGATTGTAGCAGGGCTTTACTGCCAAGACACCGCAATTGTGGGTTCAGCTGTGGAAGATGCTCAGAGGGCCTTGGCCTTCCCTGGTAATCAAGTTGTTCTGCATATCCACGTTTTCATGTCCAGCGTTTTACGAATTGAAATGCTGAGTTATTCAGAGGAATGGGCGGCTCCTTTCCAGTGCCTAGCACCATTACTCCTAATTTTTATTTCACTCTTCTTTCTTAGCTCGTAATATAAAATCTGCTATGCATGGGTAACTGAGGCAGATTTCACAAACTCAGCTATGACTCCTTGATTATTATTAAGAATTATCTTTCTGGGGTTCAGTGTTTGCTCTTTGTTGTTCTTCTGACAGTAGATTGTCCTCTGTGAGGCCCTGATGGAGCAGAAATAACGTTGTGTGCATGTCCCTTGCAGCATGTGTACTAAACAGGTTAATAAAAGAGTAGTTGGGGATCAATTTATGTAAAATAACTCCAAGCGGCAAGCCCGATCTGAAAATCACTTGATAAACTATTCAGTAACTGTATCTGCATAAATAACACACAGGAAATAAATTGGAGCTGGGTTGAGAGCAGAAAAAGAGGGCTAGATTTGCAGTACGGTTCAAAGCCTGTAAATCAAATCAAACCAATTTTGTCTCCTGTTCTAGCTTTTATTAGAGAATCAAAATTCAGATCAGTCTCACGAAAAGATTTCCTTGTACTTCTTGAACCTCATAAGTAAGCCTGACTCTGCTTGCAAGTGAACACCACCTCTAAAAGAAAATGGAAACACTGCTTGCCCATATCCCCAACATGAAATAGCTGAAAAGTAAAATACATTTCAAGAAACATTTTGTTTGAATTTTGGGATGAACTGGAGTGGAAGCTGCTTAGAAAAGCAATGTGGCGTGGCTCCAGATTAGGGGCATAACATATGGAGGGCTCTTAAACTTCATGGGAAATTACTAGGCATAGCTGAAGTGTGTCATTTCAAGAGTGCAGCCATAGAAGTTGATGCAGACCTATGAATTACATTACATCATAGAACTGTGTTATTAAAATTGCCACCTTATTGACTGGCAGAGGAAATCAGTCCAGCAGTATTAAGATCCAATCACAACAAGCCAGTGAAAATGGAGGGCATTCTGCAACTTAGAAAGAAGCTGCAAATTTCACTGCAAAGAGCATTGCGTTTGGGAGAAGGGCTTCTAGCAAAGCCAGTCTAAGTGAAGGTAGCTTCGGCTTAGATGAGAAAGATATGCTGGTAATATTCTTTCATATAAAAGAAAATTTAATTCTTAGCCAGAATAAGGAGAAAGAAAAATAGAATCTAGTGTGATTGTGAAATTTCCTCTGTGGTAAATCCAATCTGGAGACCAGCAGCCAGGGGTGGCTTTATCTGTCATTGCCTGACAAGGAGAATTTCCGAAGCAAAATTTCCAAAGGAGTCGGCAGAGGTGGTCGCTGTCAGCGGCAAAGTGCACTGACTGTCGTAAGAGCAGAGCTGAGATAGTGCTGAGCACCTCCTGTGGCAAGGGTTTGTACATCAACTAATGTCATGAGGAGTTTGGTGAAGACTGCTGTTGATCTTAGTGGGTGTAAAACCAACCCTCTAAAGAGCTTGAAAGTAATAGATGAGTATGTGCTGCCCAAAGTGCTTCACTTCTCTGCGCCTCTGTTTCTTGGATGAAATGTTTTTGTGGCTAATTTCCCCATCTATAAAACAGGTATGTGGGCACCCCTGCCTTTGCCTTCCATATAGAGGGTGATGGGCAGTGAAAGGCTACCAGATTGCATCATAACTTTAAGTCTTAAGTGTTCAATTTATCAGATTGAACCAGGGAATTGTTATTAATGTGGTACCTGCAATACAGTTTTTCACAAACCATCCCAGGCTGGTTTTATGCTCCCCAGAAACTCAACAGATCATGAGTGCACCAGTACTGGTGGCTCCTAAGATGTGTGGTACACAGCACCAAACAAGCAGGCTTCCTGTCTCAGATGAAGTCTTCTTATGTTACACCCCCTCCCGCTAAAAAACCTGCTTGGTACTTGTTATGTTGCATTGACTGAGTTAGAGGAATGATTTCTATCTACCTGCTAACACAAGGAAAAATAAAATGAGCCATACTGGGTGTGTAACAAGGTCTGTCAGATAATAACATGCCAGCATAGGCAGCTGTAATGAAAGTCAAGCAACTTACTGTAGAGGCGCTGAAATTCTGATGAAAACGAATAATGTACATTGAGGCATTTCTTTAATTTGTTTCAAGTGAGTTCAGATCACTTGATTCTTTCTTTAAACAACTGGAAAGTTGTTCCGGATTTCATAATATGTTCGAGGTAGCTTATGCTTTGGCAAGAGAGCTGCTTTCAGAGAGCTGCAAATACTTCTGATGGAGGTGGTACTAAACAAAGGAAAGTTACATAAATGCCTTGTGGCATAGGCTTCATGTGTTAGGAATATTAAAAATAACTCCTCAGTGCTCACAAGGTCTCACTTCAGTAAAGTGTGCTATGTTTTCCATCCTTTTATGCATGACTTCAACTACAAAACCACCATGGAATTGAAATGTATCTGAATATCCAATAGACAACGCCCCTTGGCAAAACCCATGTGAAAATGAGAGGGCTAAAGAGGGAAGACACATTTAATATTCACATATGAATCGATGGTATAGTCAATACACTGGCTTGCGTTTTTGCTTAGTCTTCAGTTAAGCGTAACCATTTTGTGTCCAGTTTCCATCAAACTTCAGAGAAGCAGCACACAAAAAAGAAAAGCCTATTCTTAAACAGAGACGCGGTCCCGAATGTCAACTTGATTTCCCCACATTTGTGATTGGTAGGATCCATGGTTTGGGGCTTTCTGTTATGAGACCAGGCCCAACTTTAAACATCTAGATCCAGATTTCCTGAGGATTCAGGGAGCATGTCTGGAAGTCAGACTCTCTTAACTACTTTCAAGTTATACGTGAATCCATAGCAAATCTCTTCATGCTCTTTTAGCCTGGCTTCTCATATAAAATATCTCTTTGGATGGGACATTCTGTTATTCTTTTCCCAATAACTTTTGAGGTTATTCAGTTTCAATGTTTCTCAAGGGATCAAAGCCTCAAAACATAGTATTCATGATAGAATAATGAATATAAACAGCTGGATAAGGGAGAAAGAGTATAGAACTGTTCCCTACTACAATAAAGAGATTGCAGTGGACCCCTCCTCATAGCCATCGAGGAGTTGTGAACCTTTGGAAAAGCTCAGGATAGAGCCCTTTTCTCCTTAGGCTTCAAAAATGTAAGTACAAGGCACAGACTCGTAGTAAAATAGACTCTTATTCAGCTATATGCAAACTCTCACCTGTTTTCTAGTCTGGGAAAACGCTTCTAAGCTTTCAGCTTAAGATTTGCTTCTATCCAAGACTGGCAAACAGGATTTGCCAGGGTGGGATAGGAAACTACTACCTTTGAAATGTAATATGCATATGCAAACCAGTTCCTCAAACACACAATTGACACATAATTCACAGAGCATGCAAGAGTGATTGCGGCCAGATTGTACCCCTGAAGAAAATGAGATAATTTTGTGAAAAGTTACAGTTAGTTTTCTGTTACTCTGATTTTGTGTGGTTGTTGTTTTTTTTTATCTAATTAATTGGGCGAAAGAGAACAGAGAATGAGCTCTCTCAGGGCCTTTCGTCCCTCTCTGGAGAAGAGAAGAAAACCCCAAGCAAGTAAAAAATCTTGATGATTAAAACCATTTTTAGGAGTTGCCAGGAAATTTGAATACCATAAATTACTTATGCGCAACAGAAATTCCCATGTTTTTATATTCACAAAGCCCTTAAAACTAATGCGGGAAACTAATTTTTCTTAATCTCACATACACTATGCAAATCGAAGAAAGCCCTCTTTTAACAGATACCGCGTTTCCAGCACTTACAAAACCTCTAGTCACTTTTGGCTGTTGAAAATTTCCCGAGTGCATGCACACGTACTTCCCTAGGAGGGCCCGTTATCTGTCTCCTCCCAATGGCAAGTGCAGGGGGTGTGCTTCCAGTTTTCATCAGGTATCTCTCAGCCTGATTGCACTGCGCAGGTGTCAGATATTAGATGGTTGACTCATGTGCAATGTACCAGCAGGAACGGTAATTATATTCATTTTGAAATTTGAGAAATCTAAGGCCGTGTTAGAAGATGTTTGGTCCGAATCACTGCCAGGACATGAGAAAGGAAGAAGAATACTGGGGAAGGATTAAAGGAGTAGCTTTGGGATGGTTTTGGTGAAGGTAGAGCTTGGCTGGCATAGTCAGCTCTCCGTTCAAGCCGGGTTTCAGAAAAAAGTTCCCACTGCATCTTATAGGGCCAGCAACCTAAAAGAAGGCTGAATCTGTGTAAGGGGAACTCTTTCAAGATGGAAAATAGATCATCAAGATACTTCAGATTAGGCATGGTAGATTTAGGATTTCAGGAGGGAAGGAATGAAGAGTAGTTTTCTTCTGAGTATGTCATGGTGCACAGAGCAATGAGAAGGGACCAGCTTTTTCTAGGGTTACAGCAGACCCCAGTTTCCCGTGTGTCCATCATGGTAAGGCCAGTGTTTCTGAAATAAAGTAATTGGACAAAAAAAAAAATAAATCCTTTTTTGTGACCCTAAAAGCTAACATGAGAAATGGCATTTGTGAGAGAAAATGGCTTTACGCGAAGTAAATTCTCATGCAGCGTTGTTCGTTTCATTTACCTGGTGTTAAGGGTTAAGTACAGGATTTCCAAAAGAAAGAAGGACTTTTTCTCCATATCTGTATATATGTCTGTATGTATCTCCATATGAAATTACATATATATAGATATATAGATATATCAAGCAGTATTTCGAAGATATATAAGTATACAGGTATGCAGTTAATCCTCAGAATTGCAATGAGAAGGACTATTTTTTCTGGAAAACATTCCTTGTTATTGATTGAGAGACTGGTTATCGTGGTGCAGCTGAGGGTAAGGGTGAAGGTAGTGTTACCCCTCCAGAAAGGCAAGCACAGGGAGGCAATGTTTCTGGTGATGATTTTCCCAGCGATGAAGATAACATGAGAAACAACAGCTCATGGAGGTGAATGGCTTCTTGTGTGTTTCTGTAGAAGCTCTGCCAACCCGGATGCAGCTTGTCCTGACATCTCATCAAAACGGATGAGATTGTTTCTTACATATTTTTTTATGGCCAAATAAGATCAAATAATTTTCCATCGGTTTAGATACAGATATTAGTATTGTGGATGTGGTTTTCTAGGTAATTAGAAACAAGGTTTTTAAAAGAAAGTGATGTGCAGAGCAGTTTTCATCCATGCATGGTACCGTTTATAGGAAGAACAGTCCTTGTAGAAGCAAATTAATTTATTGTGTGTGTGTGTGTGTGTAGACACTCCTAACCTAGATGTGGGGTTTTTGCCAGGGATTTGGAAAGAAAGCAATGAGGTGTGCAGTTTCCTACTGGTTATTTTATGGCCCAGTTTCCCACCGATTATTTTATGGATTAGTAAGAAGAATGGTGTTTGGTAGGAGCAAGCAGCCTCAGATTAGTTTCAGTGCACGGACTGCTTAACTGGGTATGGTTTTCTGCCCCGCCAGAGGTCGTGGGGACAGCAAGAGTACGGCTTTCTGGAAGAAAGCACTCAGGAGGGTGGTCTTCCATGGCTTCTGCTGTGCCCAGGGAGCTGGACAGTGGAGTGGCATTTATATGGACTCTGTTGAGGTAGGGCAGGGCTTTCCAAAGGAAGCTGTCAGGAGAGCAGATTTCTTCTGATTCTGCTGGATTTGGAGCAAGAGGGTTTTTAGGAGCAAATCCTGACTTGCCCTGTTGGTTAGTGGGAGGGGGAGAGAAGCCTGCTGTCAGCTTAGGGATGGGTATGGGAAGGGTTTCATGGTTCTGGTGGGCAAAAACTGGTTTGGGTTTCGTTTGTTTTGATAGTGTTAGATTTATGGTCTCAGAAAGGGAGCTCTTAAGTGTAGCAGGTACTCTCAAATTCTATGGTCTATAAATTTAGGAAGGGAGAACATGTCTGTAGGAGATCATAGCTTTGTATTAGTATCGGTGTATTAAAGCCTATACAGACTCATTCAGAGGGGCCGCTGTACCAAGAAAGGGGAGGAATTGGGGGATTGGACTAGATGATCTTTTGAGGTCCCTTCCAATCCCTAACGTTCTGTGATTCTGTGAATAAATCCCTCAGAGACAGCAAATAGCAGACAGATGTGGTGTGTGTGAGATTGGAGACTGGCAGCTCTATACAGTGCAGCGCAGGCCTGTGGCCTGCCCAGAAACGTGCAGTCTGAGTCGGAAAGCTATCAGCACAGTCCTCGTCATCCCTTGAAGGTCAGAGAAGCTCTTAAGGATGGTTCCTCACTGCTTTGGAGATTAATTTCATTGCTGACTAAAGATAGGTTTCTTGAATCTGTTCATATAGTTTTTATATGGACATTGAAATGCTGCCGATCTTCTCCTGATGTTGATCCATATGTCAAGACGTGGTCACAAATGTATTCAGGCATTTGTGCCCAGCCCAGTCCAGCCAGTTGAGTCCTTCGATGTGTTGTAGACGAGATTTTAGCAAATATCGTGAGAAGCAAGGAGGGGAAGAAGTCTTTCCCATGCAGCTCCTCTGCAGGCTCATGACATGAAAAGTTGTGGCATGCCAGGGTGAGAGGTCAGCCACTCTTCAGCGCACTGCACCCACTCAAGCACGCTTGGATGGTCTTGCAACCTGCAGGTTGAGGTTATTCTTTGGGGTATTGTGCCTTCTAGTGGTTTGGGGTGGAAATGATGAGGCAGGGAGGCGCTGGGAAGGCAGGTTGAAACGGGCTGAAAGCTTGTTCTTGCCTGCACAAAGGGGTGGTGAAGCCTCAGACATGGTGAGTGCAGGCAGATGGCTGAATTGAAGACAGTGAAAGTGTTATTAATCTGAATTGTTGATAATACAAAATGCAGCCAGAAATTTAAGAGTTGCTATATGTAATATAGGTATTTTAATATACTTATATATTTTATATGTGTATTCTCAAATCTGTATCCAGCTTGGAGCTTGCAAAATAACCAAAAAGATCTCAGGCCAGACCCACACCCTGGACTTCAAAGGCCTTGCAAACATCCATCTCCTACGTAGCTCTTGCCATGCCTCTCCACCTGGGAGATGAGCTCTTCATTTGCACGCAGGGAAGCTGCAGTTCCAGGACAACTCCAGCACAGTTTCTGTTTGTTTGTATCAGTATAACTGGGACTGGCACTGGAGTCAGTATTACCTGTCTGCTTTGGAGGTGTGCATGCTTCTCACTGAAGAAATGTGGGAGAGGGATATGAAAAGAGGTCACAAGGTCATGAAAAATCTTGTCTTGAGGAAACTGGGTGTTGGATCCTGAGCCTCAGCTGAGGCTCAGAGAGCTTTGGGCACAGATTGCCCCTGCACGGCGGTGTGCGTGCCCCAGCGCCCGCAGCCCGCCTTCCTGGGCTGGGAGAAGGGAGTAATGTTCCATTAGAGAAATCCCTCATGAAATCAGACTGCACAGCAGCCTGATGACTGGGGGGGAAATATTCCCTGTGCTCTCCTGTCCTAAAGCCCCCGTCTTCACAAGCCATTTCCCCAGATCTCTGCACCTGCAGAACACGGGTTCCTTGGCTGTAGCAGACAGTGCTGGGAAAAGGTACTTGTCTTTCATTTTGTCTGTGGGGTTTTTTATCTTTTTTTTGAAGTATTAGTGTTTGTTCTGTTTTTTCCTTTTTAAGGGGGGAAATTCTGTCTCATGGAAAGATGAATCTTGACACCCTGCAATAAACAGCCGGTGGGCTAGCTGTATACGTAGACAATTTTGAAAACTTGCCATGCCGCTCGTGGTTTGGAGCTGTGCTATCTATCGCATCGGGTTAGCAGCGAGCTGAAAGAAATGCTAACCGCACACCAGGTGATCTCATTAAAACTACTGCAGTGATAATGGACACCAGACCATTTTCAAATGCAGTGTTTTATGTCTCATTTTAATACGACCTCCAAAACACGCCTGTCTAGAGAAGCATATGGGTTTAATGCAAAGGGAGACTGAAATGAGCGGATGTTTGCATGGCTCCTTAGCCATGCCCAGAGGTCCCTTATTTCTCAGCAGTTATATGGGCAAGCTCATCTTCTTCATCTCAGTTACAGTTCTTGAATCTATTTCGTTTTGGTCCACAGTAAAATAGCAGCCTGAGGGGACTTTCTTTGGGATTCATTTCATTTTACTCTCTGAATTCAGACAGGCTTTTTTGAGTGTGACCTGTGGAGTATAGTACAAAGTTAGGGATAAATTTTCTCTTCTAAAAGACCAGTATATGGTCTTCATTTGTGACCAGAACAGTTCTTCCTACACCTATGACTGTCTTGTGGAAGTATTGTCACAGCTCACTTGGATATCTGGTATTTTGGAGGTGTGCAGAGGGTTGTGTTTCACCTGCATGCTCTTGACTCCGAAGCAGCACCACGAGTGCTCCATGTTCCTCTGCCAGAGCATGGCTTAGAAGTGTAAGAAGAAAGAAATAACCTTTTTCATTCCCTTACTGAGATTCCTTTACAGCTCCTTTCTCCAAATGGCTCCAACTAACTTCCCTACAAACAATTAAAATAAAAAGAAAACAAGTAGAAATTTTGAATCACAGAAGCTAAGGACAATGAAACAAAACCCATCTGCCTATGCAAAGTAGCCTTGACTGAAGCACATGCTTGCTCATGAAGTGTAATTTACCAACTACTTAGATAAACAGGAATAGTTAGTCTACTTTGCAGCATCAAAGGCTTTCCTGCTGTTCTTGATCTTATTTCAGCTAGTACCAACTCCTCTCATTAATTTAAACCTGAAGGGAGTACTTCTCTTCAATGTCTAGGAATAAACTGAAAATATTTTAAAATAAATCCAGTAGATCCACTTTTCTTTTCAGCTTTGTGCATCAAAGAGACATCCGATAGCGTGTACCATGCTTCAGATGGCTCTGACCTGGTGAATCCACGCACTGGGTAGAACACAACAGCCAAGGAATGGGCAGGGTTCAATGGACTGGAGAAGTTATTAGAAGGAACAGCTGTGGTAATGATGCCCAGAGTTTCTTCAGACTTCTCAGCGGGAAGCTCCACGGTGCCTCATGGTGCCAGAAGCATCCCCATTTCATGAGGGAAGAACCCGGCCTGTGGAGAGGGAAACTGGAGAGCCAGCAATTGAGCCCAGGCCTCCTCTGCTGCTTGCAGTGAAGTTTAAATACTCGACTGCTTCCTGGGGCAAGAAGAGGAGAATGTGCTGGGAAAAGAAATAATTTTGATGCATATTGAGAATAATAGTATTTTTCTTCTCTCTGGGTCTAGGCTGCTTGGATAGTAGGTAGGAATTCGGCTGTTGGTGGCCTGGAGCCTAGCTGATGTAAGAAACGGCGACTCTTTGTTGACTTCAGTCGCAACAGTTCGTGCCAGCTGAGAATTAGGGCTGTGTTTGCAGAGTAATAACCCAGCCATCTTCTCTCGGTGCAATTTCACTCTGATGAGAAGCCACCTCCCAGAGAACGGGGGGAAAATCAAAAGAAGTCAATGTGTAGCAGGGTGACAGGAGGGAAGGCTGTTTGGCCGTCAGTGCAGAGTAGCTGCTCTGACCTCAGGGGTTGGCCATGCAGGGAATGAAGATTCTCGAAGGTGAAACACGGTCAAGCCCTTTTTGACATGCAGGGAAGACCTGTGATATAAATGAATCGAGCTTTAAAAGGATAATAGGGGTAATAAGTGTGTTCACTTGCAGCAGCCAGCAGCAGAGGGAGATCAGGAGTGCAGATATGAGTGCGTTGTCGGTGAACACTGTGCCCTCAATTGCATAAGGAGTGGAGAAGGAAAAGCAGGGCTGGGATATTTTTTTTTCTCCTTACCATGATGAGAGCCTTGGGCTCCAGTAATGCTGTTAGCCATGGCTTGACACAGTGGTGTCTGCACCAGTCCACGCATTAAGACTTCATGTTTTAATAGAACGTCAAGTAAAGACGATAACCCAAACCATTTTTCTAAAAATTTAAAATCTAGATGCAAATACCTTTACGGCACCATCAAAATGTGTTGTAACTGTGGTGTTTCCAAAGTGGAGGGTTGCAATGATTTACAAAAGCATTTTTCAAGGACCAGGGGCTCTGCAGCTGTTACCCTGTGAGCTTCCTTAGATGACAGAAATAAAAAAGGACAGTCATCTTTGTCTGGCAACAACCTGTGAATGGAATGAATTCAGGAAAGACAATTTGCTAAGGCAGCAAAGTCCTCAAATGTTAGAGGCAATGTGCCAGGTTCAGCAGAGCAATTGCATTCACAAAAGCTACTAAGGAACAAAGATAAATGATCACTTAGGGCACCAGAAGTGCTTATTTTCGCTCTTTCTCCTTCGCTCTCTTGCCTGTGAAGTGTGAAGAAATGCACTCATTTTGTAACATTTCCACTCGTTGTTTTGGTTTCTGCATGGAGATCTGCAGATTTAAGGATGTTCCTCCTCCTCAACCTTCTGCCAGCGAGGTTGTCAACTCTGACAGCATCTGGGTAGAAGTAGAGTGTAATTAAAAATCAGGCTATAGGATGGCTGGGCTCTGTAGTGTGCTTGGTGGTGTGCTACTGTGTGTTCTGCAAGATGGTGGTTGTAAGTTGGAAAACGTTACAAAAATGGAAAGACCAGTGCTTACGTCAGTTGTTTCGTACGGTAGATACATAACTTCTGAAGATGTGTCTGTTTGCAGTTTGAAATTGCTGTTTCGTATTCCAGGTTGTTGTTCTGCCTTTTTTTCATTAGTTCAAAGAGTCCTTGAGTGCCTCAGGTTTTCTTCCCGTACAATGGTTTTTCACATCCCTGGTTGAGGTGTGAAGTTAAAGGGAAGAGCACATTTGCTAAGAGGCTCTCCTCTCTGGCACTGGGGGAAGATGTGGCCCTAGAGAGTCCCTCTACCCTGCGCTGGCACTGTGGAATGACAAAATATTGCTGAATTGGTTCAAATGTCTGGCATGTAACACAAGAACTCCGTTGGATCCTTTGGGTGAGCAACCCTGTTCCTTCTGTGTAGCCACATGAATCTTCTTTTTAAGGGAAAAGTTAACTATTTGTTCCTTGGAACCTGATTCACTTTTCCTCAAGCCCTTTTCCAGCACAAGGAAGGATTTATTACTTTCTAGTACCGTGCCTATCCCAGTGTATGCATTCCCGCATGGAAGTGGCAAGCACTGTATTGATTTTGAGAGTGGCAGTTGCAGAAGGCAGCACGTAGCTTTGGGACACATTTCTCAAAGAGCATGGCCACGTCCTTCTGCTAGACCTTGTGCGCTGTCAGGCTGAAAACCTCCTGGTTTCAGTGTAGGGGAGACGCTAGAAAACTCTCAAAAGCATTTTGAACTGTCATACACTTTCTCCCTTGAGCCCATAGATTCTGTATATTCAGTCCTTCAGCGTGCAACAAAAAGCTATTTCCTCTCCTAGGCAGGTAGAAAGATGGGCCATAAGCCTTGAAAATGTAGACGGCAATTGATTAGAACTGGCAGTAATTATTTTAATTTCTCAGCTTTTGTTAGATTGGGCTGGTGGGTTTTGGGTTTGACCATTAACAATGAAAGATCATGAGGGTTTCAAAAGGCAGTAGTTGGATGTTTTGACACTGTTCCTTCCAACCCTCCTTTGTAAATACCATCAGGTGTTTGATAGTCCATATTAGAGCATACCTAGTTTGGAGGCTACAAGAGAGATGCTGACAAGCTGTAGTGAGTCCAGTGGAGGACCACGATGGTGTTTGGTGGTTGGAGTACACAAACCAGGGATGTGGGGGACAGGCTTGTTCAGCCTGGAGGAGAGAAGGCTTTGGGTATGGGGGGAACTATCTGCAGACTGCCACTATGGAAGGGGATTGCTGTGGAGGTGCTAGACCAGTCCCCGTGGTGCACAGCGACAGGACAAGAGACAGCCGGTACGGGCTGCAGCAAGAGCAGTTTTGTTGGGTAGGTTTGGTCCTGGTTGTCCCGGTTTGGTGCAATTTCCATTGTTGCAGGTTTTGAGAATTTGATTGGAAAAGGTGGAGCAAGCACATCCAGGTTTGAAGTTAGCCCTGCTCTGAGCAGGGGATGGACTGGAGACCTACAGAGGCTCCTTCCCACTTGGGTTATTCTGTGATGGCACGATTGCATGTAGCGCATGTTTTGCACATTGCATACATTACAGCTACGTGTGCTTTAGCCTATGTTTACAAACTTTTAGCAAAGAGGAATAAAATCTTAACGCAATATTACCACAATTCCTATTGAATTCCCTTTTTATACAAATATTCAGTTTCTGCTATGCAGTGATGTATTTTCCTGAAGATCTCTGATTAAAAACAAAAGCATTAACAGCTCCCCTGTCCCTGCTTAACGTGGCACTCTTGGCTTGATAGTGAAACCTGCCCACTGAGTGCCCATCTGTATTTGTTCTGTCCCCCTGAAGTGCTAATCCTGATTATCCTGTCGCCATAACCTCACGAAGTCTGTTTATTTGCTCATTAGCTCTAAGCTTGATTATTCCCTTTAAGCACTGATGAAACATGCTGAAAACAAGGTGTACACATGACAACATTTGGATAAACAGAGTTATCAAGGAAATACTAGAGAAAGTCCAGAGCACAGAGCTGAAGATGCGGAGATGTCTGCTCACAGCCATCAGTCTTACACAGAAATTAAGGGGAGCTTTAGGTGAGTAATGTGGGAGAACTGGGAAATACATAGGTGCCTGTGATAAAGGACTCAGGTTTTTCATCTCGTGGCAGCTGATCAAACTCCACTTACTTCAGTGGAACTGCACTGATGTGTTATAGCTACGGGTCTGGCCTTGTGGTCTGTAAAATCAGCTCTGAACATGCATTGGGGATGGTTTGGGATTCTCCAGAAAATCTGAGACGTTTTCAGAACTATTCAACACAATATGTTGCTAGAGGAGGACCAGTTACAGGGGAACCGAAGGACTCAAGACAGTTTCATACATTAAAGCTTGTAACAATGGTGCCCTGTGGTTTTAGACTGACTCATGAATTAAACAGCCCAGAGTATTTTGTCCTGTGGTCATTCCTGTGTTAAGCTGATAAACTTTTCTGAATTACCACTGAGCTTTTAAGGCAGATGTCCTGCCCAGTTTTAAAGACATCAGGTGCTTATATCAAGTATCTAGGCCAATTGTTTCAGTTAATTACTCCTCACTATTAAAAGAAAATAATGGTTAGTGTGGCCTGAATTAATGTAGCGTTATCCCCTGGTCACTGGATCTTTTTGTGTCCTGGTGTGCCAGATTAAGGAATTGCTGGTAACCGATACGTTCTCCCTGGGTGTTTGGTTAGAGACGGGCAAGATTTGCTTAAGCTTTTAGGTTTCAACTGTGACTTTCTTACCGACATTTATGTTTCCCAAGGTGGAGGGCTAAACAGCTTTAAAGTGGACTATATAGCTCCTATATACCTGGCTAGCTTCCACCTGAACCCTTGCTCCTGTTGCTTCAGCCACCTCTGGTCCTGCAGAAGTGTCAAATTAATGACAGATACAGACATGCTTGGAGAAGGAGTTTAAACTCACTACATCTGAGAGTGTCTTTAAAGCAGGATGCTAGGGTCTACTCCAGACTGGGTTCTTGTAACAAGTCCTAGGGTTTTGTTTGCCTGTTATTGCTAATTTAGTTACAAATGACAATGCATAACATCAGTTCGTGAGAATATGCAAACAGTGTACAGTAGTAATGAATTCATATCATTAGTGTGATGAAAATAGCGACTGTGTTAATGAATATGGAAACATACGCATTTGTTTAATGCAGACTTCTCGTGTCAGATCCTGAAATTTTTAGAAGTAAATAATAGACGAGTGTTATCAGCCCAACACACTCTGTTCCATTTTCCACACTTGTGGTTTCTTTGGTAGATTTATGGTATTAAACGATCGGAACAGCACCAGTCTGTCCCATAGAGCAAAGCTGAATCTTACAGGTGTTCTACATTGCCAGCACCCTGTAACCTGTCCGAGGGTATCAGCGCATCTCTCCTGTGACACTCATGTTGTATTGGCTGCTACTGTGACTAACCAGCTCTGGAGAATGGTTCCTGAACGTGCTACCAGCTTTGGAGTTAATGCTCAAGTCTGTTCCTATTCAGATATTCTTATTTACTGCATTTTACTTCTGGCTCCATTGAGGAAAGGCTTGAGCTTGTCTTCGTGGGGGCTTACCTTTCATACGATTTCCAAAGTACAACTTTTAAAGTGCTTTTTCTCCACTCCTGTGGTTTTACAATGGCCAGATAGATTAAAATTTGGGCACACAAAAATATATTGCCTCCAAGATTAATCTTGTAGGAAATAGAGCTTAGTGCTGGATATGGAGGGGTCAGACAAATTTTAGCTCATATCTAATTGCCCACCTTATTCCCTAGCATGTTTCTTGCACAGAACCAGAGTCCAGGAGCATAGCTGGAAAATTGCTATGAGTAAGAAGCAGAGACAGGCAGGGAATGAATGAAGATTTGCTCCTGTCCCCTCTTGCATATGTACTGCCTCCTGATTTACCATGAGCATAAGCCAGTGTTGGAAGAGCTAAATAGAGGTTATTTTGCACTCTGGGGTTCACTGGACCTTAGGTGGCCCATCTCTTATTTGTAGAAAACCAGCTGACAAATACCACAACATATTTTTAGCAACCTGGCATATCGTTACAGTTATGAGGCAGGAGAATGCCGATCTCTCTCTGCACAGCAGTGATTTCCCCCAGTGAGTGTTATAAGTAATTAAAACAGCTTCTCCACGACCAAAACCACATTGTAATACTTAATTGGGAGAGCTTTTGAAACGGCAATAATAAAATGCCTGATGCTACCCATCTCCCTCTGACAAAGGTATTACTGTGGGACGGACTTTGCTGCTTTTAATTTGCATGGGGAAGTATTTCTTTTAATTCTCCTGAAGTGCAGAGCAGTATTTTCCATGTGGGAAGCAGCTTCACGCCATTATTTCATTTGAGGTCTGTAGGACCCTCTCGCAGCTGAGGAAGTGCTGAGCGTGAGTATGAGTGAGTGGTCCCATCCCCTTCGCCGGGTGCGTGTCAGGCCAGGAGGCCAGCACCGCTGCTCGCTCTCGGTGCTGTGCCCTGTTCCAGCTGCTCTGGCACAGCGGGCAGCAGCCTGGCCGCCTGCAGTACACCGCTTCCTCCGACTCTTAAACACCGTAGCGCAGTGCTATAACTTCGAGTGCTAATTGCTGACACCACCTGAATTATGGAGTCGTAAACAGAGAGCTTTGACTGTTGCGTGGGGGATTGTTTGCAGTAGAGAAGTATGCGAATACTGAATTCACTGAGTGATTCCTGGGTGGATTTCACATTTAGCTTATGATAACTACCTTGGTAAAAGCCTTGGGAGAATTCCGTCTTGTAGCTTTTTCATGATTGCTATTGTACGGATTCTAGATCTTACGCTTTCATTTAGATATGCTAAATAGGTTTTTTACTTCCATTAATAATGAGAAAATTTCCCCTTTTTTGTATGCTTTTCAGAATTAAGATTAGTGTTAACCTTATTTGGCTCTCTGCTTGTGAAGGGAATTTCAATGATGTGAGCAAGAAAGTTAATTTCATTTTTAGAAGAATATTACTGCGTGAAGAGCCACACAAAGGAGAATTTGTGAGGTCTGTCTTCTCTCCATCAGATTCATGAGTGATTTGCAATGATAAAGTTATTTTCCTTTTTGGAAACCCCAACAAACTCTTTCCTGCCCTAAAAGCAGCATCCTGATTCTGTTTAAAATTCAGGCTGTCAATGTAAGCACATTTCTGTAGACTCTTTAGAGATGTCAGATCAGTGGTGATGGAAGGGCTGAGCCATGCCCTGCACAGTGTCTCCTGCTCCACAGCAGAAGGGAGCGCAGCAGTTTGCAGCACGGGATGGTAGCATCTCTGCTCCTGGGGCTCTCCAGACTGAGTGGCCAGGTGGTTTTTTTCTGTTCATATTGATTTTGTGTCCCTACCTCCAGTGCTTTCAACAGGTACCTGGCTTCCTGTGTTGTCTGGCAGTTGGTTTTAACCAAAATAACAGTTAGCAAATACGGCACTTTATGGCTTCTGGGTTTCTGGCATGAAACAGCCAACTCCACCCCCCTGCTCTTTGTTGCCTGGATTCCTTTCAGTTCCCGCATGGAAGCTGCAGTTCTCCTTTCCTTTTGAACCTGGTCTGGTCCCAGCCTACTTTACAAGCCTGCTGACCTTGGGCTTACAGATATAACCCAGGGCAATTATTTCTAAAGACCAGCTGTAACTTAATAAAGCTGATCTCACCAGGTGCCCTGTATCATCCATGGAGAGAAAGTTTTACTTCCTTCAGGGAGCCCAGTGGGGAATGGGTTGTTGGGTTAATGGTGACTGAGTTAGTCCAATGCAAGAGCCTCTCTTGTCCATTTTAAACCTTCCTCTGAAAGGCCTTATTCCATGCATGGCAGAAATAGAAAACAGGATTTTTAGCATAGCTGAAGACTGTTATTGCAGCCTGTCTCCGTTTTCCCTTTTTAGGATAAGCTATTGGAATTCTTGCAGTCCTTTCCACATAAATTTTGTTTTCTGGACCTCTGATCCTGCTCAGTGCTCCAGTTTAATCTCTTCCCAGATGGCACCTGATTGTCAAGAAATGCAGAGCCCAGGTATGGTGCTTCACTAAGGCCTTATCCCTGCTGAAGAGAGCAGGAGGATTGCTTCATGTACCTCACAGGCAAAATGAGCCCTCAGTCCTGTTAAAGAGCATTCTGGTGGTTGAGGCTAGAGCTCTCATTAGTCAAATAATTTTCAATTCCAGGTCTGTTCTCCAAAGGATGTGTTGCTCTTCCTCGATCAGCATCATCTGCAGACTTAATAAGCATGCTTTCTGTTTTATCATCCAGATCATTAGTGGAAGTATTGAATAGTCCTAGACCCAGGGCAGCTCCCCGTGGAACACACGGGTCCATACCGCTGTTTTGATGCTGAAACACTGATAACTGCTTTCCAACCACTTTTGCATTCTCCCTGCCATGTGGAAACCCCCATGCTTCCTTAATTCAGCTATGAGACCGCTATAAAAAACAATGTCTGAAGTCAGGACATACGACATCTGCTGCTGGTCTTCTACCTACAAAACCTAGCATCCTTTCACAGGAAGGAAGTATATTGGCTTGGCGCAATTTGTTCTTGAGAAATCTATGGTGGCTGTTACTCAAGTCCTGTTTTCTCCTAGGTGCATACATGCAATGTGTTCAATTATTTGTTCTAGTTTGTTTTTTCTTTTCTTTTCCCAGGATTTCATGTTGCTTCTATTTATTTTTTCCTTTCAGAGAAGGAGCCAGAACCAAGAATGGTGGATTTGAATAAGTAAACACTGATGAAGCTCATCCCATGCGTGAGTACTGATTGAGGTAGGGGGAGAGATGGTTTTATGTGAGGACCCGAGGCAGAAGCTCTCTCCTGAAGGCTGCCACATATCCAGGATGATAAATTTCAGTGACCCAAGGCTCTTTCCAGAAGGTTTGCAGATAGGCTTTTCCTGCACGCACAATTCTCACTAACCTGTTTGAGTTGTGGTTTTTTTGTACTCATACCGTGTGTCAAGGACTGCTGCTGGCTCAGGAGCTCAGAACTGACCCTGATCTTTAAGTGTGATTTAGTTTCAGGTATAAACTTTATAGGCCGTTACAAAATGAAAGCTATCTGTTACAGAAATTTTTTTCTCTCTCTTTTCCTCAATTCCCTCCCCTGTAAATGAGGTCAGGAATGTTATGAAGCAAACATCATTAATGGTTGCAAAGTGTTTTGACATCCCTGAATGGAAGGGCTTATATAAGCAGGAAAGTCTTATTAGGATAATTATAATTGCCAACAGTACTGGCGCAATATAGATCACTTAATGATTTATTTGGCTTTTCCTTTCTCTCTCTTTCTACCCCTCAGCTCCCCAAAGCAACATAAACAGACTGATTTTAATTGGCAACTTTCATTCCTAGCAAATGGATTTTTCGCTGAAGTTCAAAATCAGCAGCGACATTGAGAAAATGCAGGTGGGTTTCAGATCAGTTGGAATCTGCACGGCCATGGTAAAGAGGGAGGTCTCTGCGCTCTTTGAACTAGAGAAGCACCCCACATGGAACCTGCCTTTTGAATTATGAGCACCCGTCTCTCCATTACCTTGCAGCGTGCACCCTGCAAGGCTGTGCCCAGCCGTTGACAGATGCTTGTGACTAATGTGATGAAGGTGAATTGATGACTTAAGCTGGCGACTAACATGATACAGCTAAAATCTCTCTGGAGGAAAAGAAATCCCCTTTGTAGTTTGATCTCCCATTGCTCTGATTTACTGTCTTGGTTTTGCCAGCATTTCACCTGTGTTGGTTTGAATACGTGGTCTTCTGGCACTGACCCAGAGATGGAATGAAGAAACCAGCTCTTGCTGGTTCATTAGGATTTAAAGGACTATCGATAATCACTACCTTCCTTCCCCTAAGACTTTTTCTCTCAGTAGCCACTTATGTTAATCCCTGTGAGTGAGAAGTGGCTACTTAATGCTTTATAAAAATGCCTTGCGAAAGCTATTAAGATTTAGGAAATTATGATCTCCTTGTAGATATTACTACCTTACAGTCAGTCATATCAATGCTTAAATCAGTAGGAGGTTATTTCTCGTTGTGTTCTACAAATTGTATCTAATATGCAACGTGGACCGATGTGGAAATGGCAAGTGTCTTGACTGCTGTACAGCATATACACCCTTTCTTTCTTTTCTTACTTCTTGTAGGTTCCTTGGAAGTGGTTCCAGAGGTTGTTTGCCCATGCATTGAAACACTATGCATTTAATTTATACAATTACCATAATAAGTAATGCAATACTTTATTATTATTACTGCTCTAAAATATTTAGCTGGAACTCATGCCTACAGATCTGTCCCTTCCTGCTAAATGTTTTTCAGATATACAAGGAGTGAAATCTCCACCCTATAAAACAAATAACATAGCACAAAAGGTTGTTCCCCAGCTTTTCAAGTTCACCTTCATTCCCGCTGTCAGCATGAGGGGGAAAACAGCTCTTAAAATACAGACCTGGGACTCCTGAATGCTAGTGCTGAGGAGAAAGTGCCTTTGCTGAGCTGTGAAACCAGGCAGGGATTGGCTACTTGCTTATCCATCTCCTATCTAGGCTTAATGCTGAAGGGGCTGTGTAAGAAATCCTCATGGAGCACGGGCAGCCCAGAGGACTGTGCAGCTCTGCTCTACCTGTGTTTAGCTGCAGAGCTGAGAAACCCTTGTGGAATACCACAAGGTGAGATGAAGTGCAAATGGGCATGTTTATGGCAATGTCAAAGGGTGGTGATGATAGTTTTGTACTTCATGAGTGAGTGGTGTGGCACAGCCCTGTGGCACTGTATTCAGCTGGGAGGAAGACAGGTCCCACTCCGTATTTGCTGCTCCGTCAGTATTTTGTTCTGCAGAGAGCTGATGACTTTACTACTTGGCCACAAACCAAAGTCACAGCTACTACTATGTCCAGCTTTTGAGAGTTTTTCACACACTGTTCTTTAGAATGTCATGTTTACCTCTGAATAAATCACTGTGGACTGGATCATGCTTTTAAAACATGGAAGATGTCAGGTGCAGAAATCCTGAATTGTGTCTCAGCGTCCTTCTAAGGCAGCAAAACAGGCTGGATTCTGCCTGTTCCCCTTCCCACGCCCCCAACATGCTTGATGGAGAGGACAGCTACACTGTAGAGCTGCTGTCAGGTTTTTCCTAGTACAAGTTAAAAATTAAAATCTCACTGCCATCCTTGCTAAAGATAATGCTGATGTTTACAGCCCCTGGAAGCCCCTAGATAAATGTACTGCGTCCCTCTTGCCTGCCTTGAATCTACAGTGTTACAACAGAAATCACATCCCATACAAGACTCTCAGCTATAGTCTTACTACAGCAGAGCCCTGTTGTGTGTCTGATAGCTTTGTGTCTCAATTGTGTGTGTGTGTGAGAAAAGTCTCTGACATTAAAACCCTCAGAATACCACCAGGTCTGTGAGGTGGTGCTGCCTCACCTCTGCTCTCTGTTCAGCCTCAGACTTCCTACCTTGTCTATAACACTCGGTATAATGTTCCTGGTCCTGTTGGGCTGGAACATGCTCCCTCTTGGCAGAGTCTAGCTGAGCGTTTGGGTACAGCTGTGGGAACTCCTGCTTTGTGTGCCTGTTTCTACAGTTAGCTGTTGTGTGGTCTAAGCCTGGGGCTGGGGCGATGCCATGCACTGCAGCATGCTGCTCTGCACCACGGCTCTGCAGTAAGCCCTAGTTGTGATTTGGCACTGCCCTAACAGTCTTACGTCCCTCTAGACCTCCTCAGCTCCACACAGGTACATGCACCCACATGGCAGCCCTAGGAAGAGTTTGAGTATCTTGAGATACCCAGTGTGAGATGCCCTTGTTCTGGTCAACCATGCCAAAGAACAGGAGGAAAATTAAGTCTAAAAGCTCCAGTTCTGTTTGTGTCTCAGAGGTTGATCTCAATGTGCACAACGAGGCTTTGCCTTCACTAGGATGAGTAACAGCCCGGCACCTGGCTGACTTCTTTGGCTGCTTTGGCCACTGCTTTATCTCCTGTTAGTAGCCAGCCTGTTTCCATATAGACTGAGAGTATCGAGGTGGGATGCACTGCCATACAAGCATCAATAGAAATACTGTGCTTCGTGTGAGAGGTTGCTAGTTGTAGTCACAGCTCCCATTTTTTCCCAGGGAAAGGTTATTTTTAAAGGCCTTTCCCTTCAGCTAAAACTTCTGAACTATTGAAGGCATATTACAGTATTTAGAAGCAGAGGAAAAAAAATGCTTAGAATGGCCAGCAGTGACATTTTCCACTGTAACCAGTGCCCCCAGCCTCACATGGAGCAAGTTTCCATTAAATGCTCCATTGCAGACTGCCTGATGGTTCAGCATCACAGGGACCTGCATGGCAAAGTGAACTGCTGTGCTTCCAGGCGCAGTGCCATTCCTGGGAGCTGCCTTTTCTTGGCATGAAATATTCCCATGCTATGAATTTTTGTTGTTTGGTTTTTTTTTACACATGGTTGTTTCACTGATGCTTTGAAAGAAAGACTTGGTTTCTGCTATTCTGCAGAAGTGATGTGTTCATAGCATCCCTTCTCACCTCCTTCTCTCGGCTTTTGCAGCTTTAAAAGAAGGAATTGGACCAGGCCTATGCATCAGTTGTGGGTGAGAAAGGCAGTCCCACCTGGCCAGAGACTGCCCAGAGGAGCACTGGCAAAAGCTCTTGACACATAGTGAATATATCTGACAATGGAAGACAACTGGCACCACTTACTTGTTCAGCGGGGACCTGGCAAGCCGTAACATCCCCAAAAGGGGAAAGGAAGAGTTCTGAAATCTAAAATATTTCTGATTTTCCCCTTTTTATTTATTAATATCGAAGAAATAGGAAATTTCAGCTAATTCATTCCTGTGGTTTGCAAACAAAACTTGTTCATTGTTTTGCTTTCCTTTCAGAAAGGCATTTCTTTATTTAAATATTAACCTACCAATTTAAAAGGAGAAGAGGTTTAGAAAAAGGATCAATAATCTGAAAATGAGATGAAGGATTTTGTGTGGAACTGAATGGAGCGTTTTACGCAAAATGACATTTTGAGGGTTTTTTTCTTTTTGTTGGCTGAAAGACATTTTCATTTGGGCTGGAGTTAATTGTTTTGTTTCAGCATTACAAACTGCTGCATAATTCCAGAGAGATACAAGCAGGGGAGACTGCAATAATTGTCTATTAGCTATGGACGGTGAAGCTAAGGGAATTAATTCTTGGACTTGGGATTTCTTCTGCTGTTTTCCCACGCTGTATGTGTTTTGGCTAATCTTTGCTTCTTGCTCCCTTGCATTAACCCTCCTTCTTTGAGCGTCTCTTGAATTGTGAATTTCACAGCAATTTTTTGTTTTCTTTGTGTGTGCTTGGTTTGTTTTTTTTTTTAATTACTCCACCTACAAAAAGTTGAAACTCTTCAGATATTACCAAGGAGATGGAAACGTGGGTCAGGACTGGACCAGCAAGCGCTGCAAGCTCAGCAGTGGCATTCAAAACAGGAGACGTGGGCTTCTAAAGTAAGAGAAATGATGATCAGTAGGAGTATTGCCTGGACACTTAGGTGCCCAAATTCTGTTCAGTGCAGCATTATGCTGATCACTAGTGCGAGAAGTAATCCTGGCCGAGGACACCTCGTAGTCTAGGTAGACACACTGGGAGTAATAGGTAAAAGCAGCATATTCAGCAGGTCTCAGGTGGAGCTGCAGTACCAGGAGATGGAGGTGCTTGCTGGGAATTAGGGTGTCATCGACAGTGTGACATTGGCTGTAGGGATCTGAGTGTGTGCCTGAGCACTCAGGAGGGATGGGGCGCTGGGAAGGAGCTGAGGGAGATCCCTGCTGTCCTTACCGGTTGCGAGCGAAAAAAGCCACGAGGCAGCTTGCCACTTTGTATAGTCAGCCTGCTGTTATCCCAGTCTAGCATGACAAATTGGTGTTCCCAGAGTGGCAGCAGAGTAATCAGACTGTGACAAATGGTTTACTTAGAGCAATTTGTTTTCATTTTACTGAATATTTCCGCGGCCTTAACGAAAGGTTCCCCCTGCCTCCTCACTCCCACTGCCTCCTTCTCCCTTTAATGGCATTTGCATGATGTTGAGAGAGGGACTTGGACCTGACCTGTGGCCGATACAACAGCGTGGCATTTCACAGCTGGAAACAGCTGCAGGAGGCAATGGGTGTGAAGCTCCCGGTCCATTGGTCCTAGAGCTGTACACGTGCTTTTGCCTGCGTTTCTCACATGGGAGCTGAGCTGCCTCTCACCTTTTACAGGTCGGTTCCTGGTAGGTAAAGGATGTGTGGGGTCTGAAAAGGGTGTCTGTCAGTCTGGCACCTTTCAACGAGCACTAAAAACCAAGCACAGCCCTGCAGCAGTAATGTAGCTGGGAAAGGGAAGCTGTGTCTACCTGAAGCACTGCTGACCACATTTGCCCTGTGGGTGACAGGGCAGCTGTGTACCCCCATCCCTGTCCATGGCACAGCTGGATCCAGCTGGTTTAGCATGCCTGTAAAAGCCAAAGAATACAGAAAGAAGGGGAAAACAGTTAAGAATGAACCAATGCCAAACCTTGCTATTTCAACTGGTTACTGAAAATAAGTGACGAGGAATTTGGGACAGTTTGAGTCCCTGTCGAGATGATGCCCTGGGATGGGGACCTCACTGTCTTTCTCTGCTTGAATATCAGCCCAGTCTTGCACGGGACTTCTCAGTACTGGATATTCACTGCAAGTTTAAAACGTGGGTGGGTTCACCTGCTTGGCTTTCCTGCAGAGAGATGAGGAATGGGAAAACTCTGCATTGCCTGTTGAGCAGAGCTACACCCTGCCCTACCACAGGAGAGTGCCCAGTGCTTTCCGTGGGCTGCAGAAAAGGCAGACCAACAGCTTGTGTAAAACAGAAGGGTAGTGGTATATGGGGGTTGGAGCAAGGGGCTCTGTGCCATGGAGAAGAGACCAGGAGGGCAGGGAAAAGTTAGGCTGGTGGCAGGGGACTCTGCTGCAGTTGAAGCATGTGGGTTATTGAGATGGATACTGGGAGTGCTCCACTCAGTGTCATTCTCCAAAATGGTGCATCAAGATGGGCTTGGCAGCAGACCAGGCCTCTGCCATCCAGCTCGTTTTGAGTTCTGGCTTCTTTCCTGACTGGTCTTTTCCAAAAAAGCATTGCTACCCAGGGCAGAGTACCTGGGGCTCTGCAGACATGCTGCTGCAGTCCTTTGAACCAACACCAAAGCCAGACAAAAGTATCTGGGGCCTTCTGGGGTGCAAGCCTTGCTTCTGGACAAGTGGTGGGCCTGGAGCGTTAGAGGGTGAAGTGATGGATTCAAGGATTTTCTCCATCATGCTGCCTGTGGCTGCTACTTTTTTTACATTCACATGCAATTGTTTAAAGATTGCATAAGTACAGGCTAATGGGATGAAATGCTCAGGGCACTCTTGTATGGGAGGTTGGATGTGACAGTCTGCAATGCTCTCCTTTGACTCCCAGGTCTGCCTGTAGCCTCAACGGCTTCATTTGGCAAGCTACTGCATTAGAAGCTGGTACTACATCTTGCATCCCCGTGCTGCTGCACGGATACTCAACAGTGCAATGCAATTTACTGCTGCGTCCCCCATCCAGCCACCAGAGACATCCATCAGGGTCTGGGGAGCAGCCAGCCCAGCCTCTTCCTGTGCTTTGTCGCAGTGGCAGTTGTGTCTGGAAATAGCGTGGTGCCACTTAGAGAGCCTGGCAGCGTAATGGCTTTTCTTAAATGAAATTCCCACTCTATTGGCAACTTC
The DNA here is from genome assembly GCF_000695765.1 of Mesitornis unicolor. Classification (NCBI taxonomy): domain Eukaryota; kingdom Metazoa; phylum Chordata; class Aves; order Mesitornithiformes; family Mesitornithidae; genus Mesitornis; species Mesitornis unicolor. Next base: position 29,787 of record NW_010195760.1, read on the forward strand.
ACTCTTTGCAGAAGCCTTTGGAAATAGCATAGCCATGTGTAACTGACTGATGCCCACTGGAACGTGTCCCTGGCCTTGCATGGAACGAGCTTTTTGGTATATGCTCATACAATAAAATGACTTAAATAAGACCATTATCACAACATGGTTTTCATAATGTATTAGCAAACATAATAAAGCGATGGAAAATTACTTGCACTAATCGGACATCCATAAATAGACTCAGATACTATGTTTGACTCTCAGTTGGAGTGAATAATTTATCAGCTGATTAAATCTGATCATTTTGTACAACCTGCCAGTAGTTTCCCAGTGCATGTTTTTACTGTCTATATATCTCCATTAGATTGACGGATTGGGAGGTTCGGAACAGTAATAGTCAGGGAAATGCCATGTGTAAATAAATAAAGCTGGCTTTACAGCATTGGGGCACCACTATCAGATAGCTAACACCAAAATGGGGTGCTGTTACTTATTTAAATAATAGCTGCTCTGCATTTCACAGATGATTGCTTAAGACCTAGGGAGAAAGACGAAAAATCCTCAAACCCCCAGCTGCCAAATACAACCTTCCAGATATTGCAAGTAAGGCAGGAAAGGTGCCCAGCCCCTCTGCAGCACCTTCTGGGGTTGCTCAGAGAGTCGTGGGGTACGTTGGCAGGTGAAAGAGATCCCAGTCTGTGTGCCAGTCCTGCTTTGTACGGGCAGTAGTTCCCAGTGGTGAACACCCTTCAGACACTGTCTGTCTGTCTTCCTACTCCTCTGTCCATGTCTCCTCTTGCTGTACCTGCTCCCATCCGCACTTGCATGCTGTCTGCACCCGCAGTGGGGGTTTTCAGAACGTTTTGGGGTTTGCTTTCCTTCCTTGATGTTAAACACTTGTTCTCTCTTACTGTTTGGTTATGAGATGTGTCTCTTGATTACACAGTAAGGTCTATATTTGGGCACAGAATCCCACAAGGCTGCAAAACTTCCAAAGAGATACAATTAAAAAGAAGTTACAATTGTGCACAAAATGAGTATTAGATGTGAAAGTCAAAGATTCTTAGTCAAAGTCTTCTGAGAAGTGTGATATTACTGAAGGCCAAGCTTGAGAACCTGTACTCTGCCTTGCTCTGCATGGTCACCTCGTGCTGTGTCACACACACACCTGAAGTCGCTGCATCCCCACACATCTGGAGGCTTGTGCAGGATCCCCGGGTGCTGCTCCGGTGCCCTACAGCAGTCAGTCTGAAGCTGGCATCACTCCCTGGCCAGGGTGGTGCCAGGAACTAGGGCGGCTGCAGGACCAGCAAGGGGAGATGGATTCCCTGCTGCTGCCGTGTATGCAGCTCACATTTCATCTGTGGGAATCAGAGGGTGGGCAGTCGGAAAGGGTGATGATGAAGCTTAATTGCTCTTTACTCTGCAAACAGGATAGGTGTACAGAGATGCAAATGCAGATACTCTCTGGATTTGTTTGGCTGCTGCTTTTGCTCTAAGGGAACATGCCAGCAACCTGTCATGAACTGGCTTCAGTGCTTAGCATGATAGTCCCAGTCCCTTTGAGAACCTTACTGGTGAAACTCCTGCTGACTTCCCTAGGAGGAAAGGGAGGAACTTGGCCTCAGACAATTTGCAGCATTGCTTAGTAGTCACTTAAAGTAATTAAAATGAAAAAAACCAAGGGGATGAACCAGTCAGCCAGGGAGCATTCATAGGGCTAGCTGTGTGTGAACACGGATAGCAGCTGGTGCCTTTTCCCTTCAAATCTGTAGCTGGAATGTCCCTGTTATTCCCAAAGGCCATCAGTTCAGTTCCTGAGTAAGGAAAAAGGAGAATTAAGAGAAAAAGAACAGATTTTTCAGTATTGGATCGATACTTTGGGCATGTAGAAGTGTGAGTATAGAATAAGTATAAAAAATTACTATATATCAGTATGTCAAAGTAAGCATAGGAAATATATATCTTTGGCAAATCCATAAAGATAGTGTTAGTACCTCGTACTGGAAATATTTCCTGTGTCTGTCTCAGTGTGATGGGAGGTTAGGACCCATAATTAGCAATATATTTGTCCTGGTTTGAGCCCAGCCCTAAACCATGACAGCATTATAGGAAAGAAATGTGCTTTTTTATCTGTATTAAATTGCTGCTAAACTAGATACCAGCCTGGATTGGCATGGAGCAGTGAAACCTGGAGAGCACCTAGGAAGACGTCGTCATTTTTTGAAAGGGGAGAGGGCCTGCATGTACCAGGAACACAGTTGTCATTTTTCACTCGATAACAGTGTTGCTCGTTATTTAGAAAACTGAACTAGTTTCTATAGCATTTCCTGTTGTCAGCTGTCAGGCCAGCCTGGGCTCAGCACGGCGTGGCTGAGGGATGTGGCCAAGGCTTTGGATTTGGCAGAGCTTCCCACTGCTTGCATTTCTTGAGCTCGGTCCTGGCCCCAGTGTGTCTGTGGGAGTACGGCTGCTGCCTGCAGTGGGACCAGCTCTTGTCCAAGCCTCCGAATAATTAGCACCGCTGGCAGCATTATTCTCCTCAGATGCACTCAGCCAAATAACGTTGCTGTGTGGCTCTGTGCTGGCAAGCTGGAACATACCAGGGGTGTTACTCGGAGGCTGGAGCTGTGTCTTGCCTCTTGCCAGCCCTTGCATGAGAAGAATTAGCTTAAACACAGATTCACTGGTTCAGGTCTTCTGGGAAGGCACAGAAATGCTGGTCCACAGCAGTTTCAGTTCTAGCTTTTCAGGCCTGTTGCACTAATGAAGCTGCTGATGATGTTAGCCCTAGCACACTCTTCTGTGTCTTGTAGCACTGGCCATGATTCCTGTGATACAAGGACTGGTTCTTCCAAAATGTCTTTCTTGGCCTGGACTGGACAGTGTGGTTCATCTCTTCCCTCTCCCTTGGGGATTAACCCCAAGTTACTCTTGTATGATTTGTTGAATGGAGTGATGTATGGGAGTACATGCCAAGCTTGTCTTGGAGGATGTTATCAAAATTCTTGACTGAGGTTCACGAAATCCAGTATTTTCTTTGCGTCATTAAATATCAGTCTTGAGGATGCTTCCTGGGTTTTGTTGTTTATGCATCGCTGAGGTGACTTTTGGCACTTCAAGCAGGAAAGACAAATCGTAGTGTTTGGCAAAGCTGCTAAATGTTCATCAGTTAGCGATGAACTAGTTAGGGATACCAAACTGGTGTTCAGGTATTGGGTAATGTCCAACGCAAACAGGGTCAAATCCTCTACCCATCTGCATCAGCATCTCTCTGTTTACTTAAGTGGGGTTAAAACAATTTACATCACGAGTTATTTAGCTGTGAATGTGCGTTACATTCAGTGGCGGTTCCCTGCAGGCTCCCTTGTGCGTGCAGGCAGAGTTCGCTGCTTGCTTGCTCATGGTCAGGCTGCTCTCCTGTTTGAGCCCGGCACGCATCTCAGCATTTCTTATTTGCTGTCCATAGAGAAATAGAGTCTAGTTGTCTATTTGCTGTCTGTAGAGAAATCTTTCAAGCCTGACATGGCCACTGATGGTTTTATGTGCCCCTGTGCACAAATGTGTTTGTTTCATGGACAAAAAAGCGCTATGTTTTCAGAGAGCAGCATCGGTGCTTTTCCCCAGAATTTGCTATGGCAGTGCTCTGGCCTGCCTCTGATAAAGTAACTAAAGGAGGTGTTTATTTTCATTGATGACCTAAGGCTTAAACCGTCTTCTTCAGCCTTGTTCATTTGTCCAGTGTGTGATGGTCTCCCTGGTCTTTCCAGTGACCTGCTGATGCCACATTGGCTTGAGCACAGCACTGCCGTCTTTTAACATTGCTCCAAGGTTCATGGCTGCATGAAGCAGGGATGGGGGAATCAGGAAACGGGGGAATCAGGAAAGCCTGATTTCCAAAAACTGAAACAATATATTATTGGAGAGCTCTGGAGGTAACCCTGGTAATGATCAAGTCCATGAGTTTGCTGTTTGAGCCTTTACCCACTGAAATGTTTGAGTATTCTCAGCAGGTAAAAACAGTGGCTGGGTATGCTGTCAGGATTTTGTGTCTCCTAAAGATTCATGAGCAAACCAACCACCAAATACAGAGGAGTATAAATAATGCTGGAAAATCCAGACAGATACTCACCTTCATTCCCTCCAAAGTGGGGAGGACTGGCTGTGTGAAATTCCATCTGAAAGAAAAAGCCTTCATTTTCGCTATTTATTACAATAAAACTGAAAGCAGCCCGCATTGTCTCTGAAATGGGAAGCATGACACAGTCAGCATTACATTTTTCTCTCTGGATGCAAGAAAATGACCTTCATAGCTCACTTGAGGCTTTGTCTCTTTAGAGTTATGGGCCATTCCCTTGTTAGTAGTAATAAACTGCATTATATTCCACTTGACACTGATGGGGTTTTTCTACATAAGGCCAGGGAAAGAAAAAAAAAAGAGAAAGAAAAAAGGTCGTTG
>NW_010195761.1:0-19688 GCF_000695765.1 Mesitornis unicolor
TGGGAAACTCGGGGAGCGAGTTGGTTTGGAGTGCCTGGTGGTTGTTAATAATTCATGCTTCATGTGAAAAGAAAATTGATCAGAAGCATCCTGGTGAGACCAATCCATGCTGCCTCTGCGATCAGCTGAGACACAAGCTAAATATGAGACATGAACTGAAAGATATCACCGAGAAAAACTGCACAGACCCATCAGAAGCCAAGCAGCGTGGCTGGTGAGGAGTGTCAAAGGGAAGAGGAGCACTGTGTCCTTTGAAGCCCGGTCATGGAGACAAGGATGTTGGAAAAGATCCTGCAGCGAAAAGTGGTCAAAGTTCTTACAAGGAGGACGAGAGTAGCTCCATTTCCTGAAGGCAGCACTTCAGATCAAACAGTCCTTTGTGGAAATGTTCAAAATAATAAAAAAAAACCCAACTACCTCATCCTGGGATAAGGATGAGCTCCAGCACCTGGGGCTGGATGGGAGGTCAAAGGAGGAGCACTGAGGGACGTCTGTGGATACTGAGGCTGAAGCTGTGCTGGAGCTGATGAGATGGAACTGTTCTGTCAAATGTAAGAGTTTCTATTTTCTGCTATTAAAAAAATAAATGTTCAGCAATGATTCCCAAATGGAATTGGGGAAGTATTTGCTGAGCTTTAATTTCATCCTGGATCCATTTGTTCATTCTTTGTTTCTCAGTGCTGTTCTTCCATTTAAAGTTACGTTAGACATCACACATATCTGACCCAGAAAGACGAGAATTTCACGGTCTCTAAGGAAATGTGCTGAAGAAAGGTTTTCTGGAGCTTTTCAGCTGGGAATGAAGCCTCCTCTCCATGTGCTCACCAAGGAGGAAGCCCAGGACGAGGATGAAGGATGGGTGTGAAGGAGGATGCATGGAGGTCATTAGAGGCACCTCCCATTTCTGGAAGAATTTCTGGTTTTGAGCCATGTTTTTTGAACAGATGAGCAGGTAGAATTTTTTTTCTCAAATTTCTGCATATGTTAATTGCTACACATTAATAAATTTATGCTAGATGTACTTCTTGTCCATGCAAGTGTGAGCTATATAGATATACACATCTAGAAATTTATGTGTAGTTATCAGTCTTGGTATCCTACTTGTTAAGGTAATTGTGTCATCTAAATTCTGTAATATATGGTTCAGGACAGTTTCATTAACTGTTCCTATTACCCTGGCATCAGAGCACCTATTTCATTGAGGTAAACCCAGAATAATTCCCACGTTCTTTTGTCGTTTTGGCTTGAAAATAATGAGAAATGCTCAAAGAAAAATGACATATCTGACACTGAAAAATGGAGTAGGGCTAATTATTATGATATATTGAGGCAGAATAATTGAATTAAAATGCTTGTACAAATGCTTTTCTATGAGTTGGCATAAGCACTGATGCTGATAATATTCCATTAATTATTTATTTAATATATTATATAAATCCATACATATCTAGATATTCTATATGTATATATGCTTCCCATATATCAGTCTATCTGAGGGAGGACCTCTCTAGGAGCAATATCAGTTTGCACATTGCTCTCCTCCAGTGCCAGGTAGAGCAGGAGGAGAGGAAAGAAATAAGGGTGCTTCAACTAACAATCTCTCTTTCTCTATCTATTTATGCATCCAAGTTAACAAAAGGAAAAATCCCCATGTAGTAATGTTCCCCTGTACATGACTGAGGAGCTGAACATCGCGAGATGTTCAACAACCTTTGTGGTAGCTGTAGATGTCATTTTGTTAACTAGGAAAACAGAGACTATATATAGTTCATCTGTTTCTTAATATCAGTCTTAACTTTGTGGTATCAGTGTAGTATCCTGTAATCTATATAACCATCACTGCTCTGGTGTATTAAGAATACACAACAGTTTGGCATAAAACAAGGTGGTTGTTTACACCCTACGAGCGCTATACTCTAACCACAAAAAATTGTTTGGCTTTTAACACACCTGCGTGAAGCACTGATGCGGGTCACTGCACCCCGTGTTTATCTCTGTGTCCCCACAATGTTGTACAACGAGGAGCAAACACAGTCGCACAAGTGACTTTTCAGAGCAATAAAATGTCGCCGTGCTTTGTCGGTCCTTGGCCAGTCTGTTGATATATTGGACAGGGTGCCAAGTTTAAAGCTGTTTCTAATGATTTGCCACTTTGCTGCTGAAAACTGAAGTAAGAGTGGGAACACGTCTGCTTTGGCCAACCAGTAATCAATGCTCAAAGGATCTAAACACCAAAGTACTCTTTGGCCATGGTTGATTCAATTTCTGTAAATTCCAAGCGGATTTTATTTTTTTATTTCTTTTTCCTTGCAGATTCAGTGCTTTCTGCAGCTATTACAGAGTGCCACTTCTACAGGTTGCTTTAGCAAAGGCCACTGCTCTGCGTCACCCTCCTATGAAGCCCACATGAAAGACAGGAGCCTGGGCAGAAGCTGAGCCAAGGTTTGTAATGGATTGCCCCTTTACAACTTCAGGGTGCTAGGGTTGTTGGCATTTTCAAACACCTTTAAATTGTATTGAATTTGGAATTTGAATTTCCATTGAATCCTAGAAAAACATGCAGACATCTTCTCCATTCCCAGGTCTGAATTGTTTCCATGAAGGTTTACCCTATCTCTACACACCTGATGTTCAAACAGTCCCTGGCTGTAAGCACGGCGGTCTCCGCAGTAGGTTTTGCACAAGTTTAGAACAGAGACATGGTCTCCCGGGTGAGGATTTGTGGGATGAAGGTCTGAGCAAGAGGAACCGCCCTTCCCATTGCATTGCTCTGCCTCGCAGCTCAGCTGGGAGCTTCCGTGCATCTCATGGGCGGCTTTGAGCCTGTGCAGTTCGCAAAGTGGGAAAAAAAGGAATTGAAGAAGCAAAAATAAATATTAAAGCACGTAAGAATTAAATGTCACCTATTCAAATAGCAATTATGCCGTTGAAAACAAGATCACCACACCTGTACAAGAAAAGACAAGCGAGCCCAAAACATCTGTTTGGATCCACCTGCCAAGCACCTGTTTTGCTGTTTCAATGCCATTTGATTGCTGGAGATGTAGAGGCTCTTGTGAGGTAATGAGTGATTTTACATTATGCATGATTGAAAACAGGTGTTCTAATGCTGTACAATTCTATGCATGAATAATTCAGTTTGTTTAGAGCAAGATCTTTAAAAGAAGTATGGTCTTTATTTTTTTTGATAAATATTAAGGTTATTCTCTGCAATGTATGGTGGCTGGTCTTTTCAGCAGGCTCACTGATGACCATTTTTGTGTAATTTTATGGGTAGGAAATAACACTGTGAAAGGTAAAAAAAAAAATAATTATACCTACAGCACATAAGCAACGAAATTGAAAGGTTTCTTTAGCAAGGAGAGGGAGAAAAACCTGTCACTGTTTTAAGGGAGAAAGCCAGATGACTTTTGGCAAAGCCTGCTTCTCAACACTAACAAAACAGCCCAAGAGCTTAATTATATGGAGGGGTGAATGTGCCTCAGGGATAAGTAAGAGCTAGTCCATCTCTTGGTCCGAATTCCAGCTGAGTCTGAATATGTTTAAGAATTTGGGTTGTTTTTTCCTCTCTCTTTTCCCTCATGATTATGAAAAGCTTTTGCGCACAGTCGTACGCTTTGTGCTGGTGGAAGATGCTGCAGACTCAGGTCTTTATCTGCAGGCCAGTTTCTCTTTGAGAACCACGGTATAAATCAGCCTACACTCCTCACCATGGAGAATTCAATGGCTCTATGGGGTCACCTCCCAAAGATGAGGAAGATGTGGTCATCCAGACTGAGAGATGCAGCTAAGCTCGTAGCTTCCCCTCTGCTCCTTTGCAAGGTAAGCAACGCAGTTGGCATGGGTGAGTGAGTTTTGAGTTGGGGTGAGAAGCACTAAAGCAGCTGAAGGTTTTCCTGCCACAGCCTATGTCTGCTGTCTCCTTTCCTCTTCAGATAGGGCTTTAATTTTAGTTGCAGATCCTGCACCTCCCAGGGCAGGCAAAGTTCAAAAGCAGATAAAGAGGATAACAGTCCTGCCAAAATATTGTGATGGACAGTGTCAAATCTTGGTGGGGATAAAGAGACCAGAGAAAACAACAGTGGGCAGAAGCTTTCAGGTCTTCCAAGTGGTCATGTCCTGTCCATTGCCATTGATGAGACAAGGGAGCAAGAAAAAAGTATACGAGAAGGAAGGGAATGCTACTTCTAACTTGAAAGAAGGAATGAACAAAGGCAAGGGCATGAAAGCAAATATTTAAGCATGCTGCAGTGCCTTCCGCTAATTAAAAAATGCACCATGGTGCTAAAACACCAATATTTAGAGCTACTGAAGCATAATCTGAACAGGTTTGGATCCAGTGGCTGTAGATGTTGATGGAGTGACTTCAGCACATGTGTGGGGTCAGGCGATAGAAGGAGGAAAATTCAAGAGTCCAAACCAGCCAGGTTTGAACCCAGGACCTGACTGGGTAAACAGGGGTAGCTCAGTGAGCATCAGCACTCAGGAGATGTCAGGCCAGGGTTCCTGCAGGACTTAAAAGCAATGAGCCTGTGAGCAAACCTGGCTAAGCATGTAGATATTCAGGGGTTTAACTGAAGTGGATCCGTAATCTTTCAGTATTTTATACACAGTATGTTACTGGAGACTGTAAATTAGAGTTTATAATATCCTATCCATTCAGCTACTGACAAAGTATCTAAGGTAATCTGACCTGCTTCACAGACCATGAGAAAAATCCTCATGTAAAGTGAAAAAGATGAATTACAGCATTTTACAGAGAGGTAGGGGAATTTGTCTCAACTCAGATCTTGGGTTAATTCCCATGACAGGTGAGAGAATGTTTCACCAGGCTTTACTCAAATAAAGTTGGGGAGGTTTAATAGATGCAACTCTCCAGGCCGAGGGATAAACTCCTCTCCTTTTAAAGCATCAGAGCCAATGCCCATCAACAACACAGGCAGTAATCAAAGTGAAGGAAATAAGGGATGAGATCTCTGAGGGAAGACAAACAGGAAGAACAAAATACCATAAAATGCCTGAAATGTGGGAAAAAGTTGGTGGGTTTTTTTTTCCCTCAGGTGATTAGGAAGAGGAATACATCTCACTAGTCTGAGTCTCTGCAATAAGGAAAGCATCTTCTTTTCACTGAGAGTCGTTGTTCTTCCCTGTCATAAGCAGAAAATAAATGAAATAACATCATTCTGGTCATATTGAGTTGGGTATTGATACATGGGCCAGGTCAGGTGCCTGCAGATGGGAAATAATGTTTGGCTTTCTACCTTTATTCCTTTGTGTCACAACTTTACTGCATGGCCTTAGAAGGGAATAGGGTTTTGCAGAGAAATAACCCCAGGAATGTCTTCAGAGTTTCTCATTTGCAAGCATACCTATGTGATCCAGGATTTTTAGGAGGTTTTCAGGTGGAATGATGAATGTGGAGCTCTCTGATATCTCTGATATCTGCTATCTATGTTGAGAATATGGGATATTAATATGATATTTAGTTTCTGAAACCTTTTGAGGGGACTCAGATGGAAGTTATATCATAAATTGAAAGTATGTATTAACTTTTATATATATATACCTCCTGTGGTTTATAGGTAATTGTTCCCTGTCATCTTTACCCTTCAATTTATTTGTCTTTTGTTTCACTTACAGAATTAACCAGGATCTGATGAACTTACAGGAAATTTTCCATTGCTGACTGGGAGATGCAATTCCCTGCTATCTTTGTCCTGGGATATAACAAGGTACTTCCTCTAGGTACCAGTAGTCCCATTCCATAAACCAGTAGTACACTCCTTCTTCTTCGCTGTTATAATCATGTTGAAACTGTCAAGCGTTGTTTCCACCTCTTTAATTTTCTTCTCGAGCGAAAACCTTCACTTCTTTGTATGCAGAGACTGCTGTGGCCTGGATCTCATCTTGTCTTCTAGTAACATCTTCCAGATTTGTTTTAAACTGATTAGACACTGCTGAAGAATCAGCTTCTCTCCCCCGGACAGTACAAAGCCAAGTGTTGACAGAGCTGGCTCCTGGCCATCAGCTACGTGATGACGCAGCATCACATCTTCTGACAGCCCCGATTTCGTTTGGGGCGCTCTGATACATTCACACACCCTGACGAATTAAAATAAAATGAATTGCAGGGTGACAGGAGGCTGCAATTAAAAGAGTAGTGTCAGCTTGACCAGAGAGTTGCTTTAATTAAAGGACTTTTACATGCTGGAGCAAAGAATCTGAAAGTTATTTCTGCCCTTCTCATGTGGCTGCATTTTCCCTCTGAATTTTGAAAAACAGAAAATGATCCTTTTTATTGGGCTACTGAGAGAAATTATGGGGAATGAGCTGAGTGAATTTAAAATTCTCTCAGTAGGAGTAGGAAATGGGGGAAATGCTTGTCCTTCCACATCTAAATAGCTTGCAGTGCAGTTTGGACATAGGGACAGTAGTTTCTGGTACCTATCTGAGCACAGGGATGTGTTTAAGTCACGAGGATCACATGTACTGATCCCATCTAGATGCTTTGCTGGATGGACCTCATCCTCTCTTTAAGCAAGAAGAGGAAATACAGAAGATCGCAATGCCAAATACTATTTCTGAGATTAATTTGTCCCTAAAGGTTAATAAAGCTCATTAAGAAATACAGTGAAATGAAGCAAAGTTAGCTCTAGTATTTGATTCTTCCCACCACAGTGTCCTAAGAGATGTCCTGTGGTTTGACACATAATATGTTTATTTATCTTAGCTTGCTAATTTTTTTTAAACGGCTATCATCATAATAGCCAAATATAAACACTTCATCCTGCTCTGTAAAAAGCCTATGGTCCGTTTTATTGCAACACTTTCCCAGCTCCCACCAGTGACACAGAGTAGAAGCCTGAAAAAAAAAACGCCGTGATTTTCTCACCACTTTTGCCTGAAGCTATGTTATATTTACAAACTTTGTGGGAAATGTTCCTCTTTTGCCTTCTTCGAGTGTCATGGGAACACAAACTGAGGTCTGGTCCAGTAGCAGTGCTCGGTGCTGTCTGGTGCTTCTCGAGGGTCCCATTTCCCACCCCCGAGGTCATTCCAGTGTGTGGAGTAAGCTCATGCGCTGTTTGCCAGCGCCCAAGATCCCAAACACATGGACAATCAAGCTGGCTCAACTATTAAAACCTAACAATTTTTCAGAAAATCATAAATAATATTTTTGTTGTTTATTCACTTTAAAACATTAAAATGTCCTCATTACTCAAAATCGTATTATTTTTAACTTAGGGGATGCTCAAGGAATATTTGTAAGAATTATTTGCTTTAGCTTATGCTGTTTGTGACTCACTTTGTATGGACTTTACCGGTCAGGTAATTTCCACAGTACTGTTTTTGGCTCCTTAACTGGATCCCATCCAAGTTTACAAAGTGCTTCTACGGAGATAATGGAGCACATTCCAGCATCCTGTGAAATGTCAGCTATATATCCAGTGTTAGATGTGCAGTGATAACCTGGCTAGAGCTGCCAGATGCTGTAACTTCTTGCTCGGGAGTACCACACACCCTGAAGATACCAAGACAATTCTGCCAAAAGAGGGAAAGGAAAAGAAAAAGGAATAAAAAAGAAGAGCAAGAGAGAGAAAGTGTCCAAGCACTCCAGTTTGCTGCTCCTGAACCAAATGCTTACAATGTGGTCTTTATAAGAAAAGTAAATGCAACGCTATTAGTTTATACCAAAGAATGGGAAGTCAGTTAACATCAGTAGCAAACTTTCATTGTAAAAAGTACTAAATCATTTTTTTGAGGAATACATAAATCCATTATTAAAAAAAACCAAAACACATATGTAACTCTTATCTGATTCCAATCAGGTGAGAAAAGCACGATGATAAAATATGATCTGGCAGAAGTATAAATTGAAAATGGCAAATAATACAGCTTTTAAAGCGGCCTACTGGAATAAGCAGGTCTCAGAGACATTTGATTTTGGAATATGTAATCGTCTCCTTTGAGGATATTTGTGAAAGGATATTTGTGAAAGTTATTCCTGAATGCTCAGAGATTTATCTGCTATTCATTATCTTTTTGTTTTATTTTTTGTTTTTAAACAAGGGCCAGAACTGTATGCATGATTTTCTGTGATATATTCACATGGGAGGTATTCTCGGTCTGGCCAAGGACGCATCGTTTACAAGAAGGTCCTGTCAAGCATCCAAATGTCTTTGCTGGACCTTCCCTTTGAGATGACCCCACAGAATGTGAGAAAGCTTTCTCTTAGGGAAATGGCATCTTCTATAAAGAGTTATGTTGAGAAAGTCTGCTGTGCTTAACCCGCTGCTGAAATGCCCAGCGCAGATGAATTTAAGGGTGGAGGTATGATGTATTCGTGTTTTCTCAAGAAAGATGCCAGGAGAGGCCTAAAGCCCTTGCTCTGTTTTTTTCCTACGTGCAGAACCACCTCTCTGGTAAATAAGATTTCTAAGAAGGTCGGTTGGATGTTTGGGCCCCACGTTCTTGGAGAAATCGGAGGAATTTGGGCCATCTTCCTCTCTTGACTTAAAAATAGCTCGAGTTAATAGCATTTGGAAAGTGTATCTCTTTGAATACAGTCTTCCATTTGTGAAGGGGGCAAAGTTTATAATTTTGGGTGGAAACCATGTGAAAGTTAGCTGGTTTGTCAGGGTTTTGTTTTGACTTTTTTGGATTTGTTCAATCTCAAAAGTCAAAGTGAAACTCGGGGGATGTGAACCCGCTTGAATCAACACCAAAAATGCGGTGTGCCAGATCTCCCATGAACCAAAAACCACTGGGTTCTCACAGTTCTCATCCAGAGAAAAATGCACAAATATAAATCAAATGCTGAACCAAACACCCTCTTTTGCTCCTTGTAGTTTTCACAGAAACGAGGCAGAATATTAAAAAGATCTGCTCGGTTTTGCAGCAGCAACTATCAAAAGTGATCATTTGATAGCTGGCAGTTAATATCCTGATCTATTCTCTTTAGTCAGTAATCCAACCCTTTCCAACTAACGCTCTACGTTGGCATGCACAGAGTAACCCCTTAGCATCAGCTTGTGCAATTTTACAGGGAAATCACAATTCAACGTCCTTTACGTTGCTGCTTGAAGAGCCAAGGCAGGAGATGGGGTTGCAATTATATGAGAACTGCAAGCAGAGTGATCAGTACAAAGACAGGACACTTAGCCAGTATATTACATATATCTATTATTTTTTATATATATATACACACACACATGCACACTACTTAGCCAGTATATTACATACAAATACATATATATATATATAAACTGTAATTATAATTTCCCCTGTGCTTTTACCTTCTTTGAGAACATACTATAGCTCAGAAATTAGAAGGAAAAAAAAGAATACTCAGTATTTTTCAGTACCATCACTCATCATGTACCAAACAGTTTCTAAAGCCATAAAAAGGTGCTAGTCATGGAAGAACAGCAAAGTTTTCATTTGTAACTAAGACACGCTTGTTTGGAATAACATGTGTGCTTTCAAATGTTGCCAAGTCGCTGAGGGTATCTCCGTTATATACAATCTTTGAATATGTAAGTGTTAAAAAAAACAAGGTAATGTTAAAGAAATGTAAAGAAAAAAAGTATAGTTTGATCAGATGGTTAAAATCCAGTCAAACCGAGGACAACCTGTTTATGACCTTTCTATACTAAAAGCTAAAAATGTCTTTTTTTTTTTTTCCACAAGATTAATTGCCATCACTTTGGGACTAGTGAGCTGGACGTTATTATATGATGTCAATTAATGATTAAAAAAAAAGGTGGTTTGCAAATGTAGCACCATAGTCCCTGGTGCATTACATCATTTCTGAAAGATCTTAACACGTGATAAGCAAAGAACACTTTAACCTAAAAGTCTGAGTGTTACAACCTCCTTTTTGTTGTAACACCCTATGCACAACCTTTTGGCCTTGAAGTCACTTGCAATAAAACTAAGAAGTCAGAAAGAAAAGGAAAAATAACCTCTTAGAGGGAGGAGACACTCTCCTGTTCTGCTGTCTAACTGTTAATGCAACAAAATGAGTCACTATATACATTGGAAAACTTGGTGTTGAGCTTAGCATGTGCACTGTTCTCAGCAAGATCCATCAAAAAAATCCCATGCTTGGAGTCGTAAGGTCACTGTGACTCAGGTATTATAAAGTGTATAATGCAGTTATCTCCGTGAGAGTGCCTTGAACATTTCATATGTTGAATTTAATTGCTACTGCTCTTGCCCAGGCTCTGCCTTCCCAGACGAGGTGGCAATGATCATTTATGTGCTTTATTCACTGAGATATTTAGAACTGGTTTTACCTACATCTCACCTCTCTTCTGTTATAACCTCTTCTGCAGCAAGTTTGATTTCTTTGTCAGTAACGTACATAACCCGATCCATTTTCCTAGGAGCTCTTCTCCACTTTTAGGATCAAAACACTGTAGAGTTTCCTTTGTAAACGAACGATACGCATTTAAAATACCTTTGTAATAATAAATACCACATGAACATATGTATCAAGCAAAGGATTTCAATTTTGATGACACTTGCTTCTCAAGAACAGACATTCTGGGAGAAAAAAAACGTTGCCAGCCCCAAATTGATTGACATTTGTTTACTTAACTCTCTCTTCTTGAAAGTCTGCACACCTATTTCAACCTTGAACAGTTTCCAACTGTGGTATACTGGAACATTTTTTCATTTATTAAGTTCAGTGTTGCCAACCCAAACAAAGAGTAATCAGTGATGATCCAAGCAGACCAAGCTGTCTAGCACCATACAATGTATCTGCATGCTAATTTTCAAATTCCCTCACATTTCCAGAGAACTAATGGGATCATTTTCATTCTGTTACAGCAACTCAACAGTTACTGAATCACCATCTGTGTTTTCGTTAACCTGAATCAGATATGAATTCTGTTATTGCAAGGTAGAGCAGCTTGTTTAATGATTCTTAATCTTTTCTTTAATTAAATCATGCAGCCAACCTGAAAAATCTATCTTAATGCAAATTAGGAGCTTTTTTGGCATTCGCTTACAGTAATGCACTAATAAGGTTAATTTATGAAGGTTCTCTTCCAGTCTGTACAGATGATATTTGTTCGCTGCATATTTTTAGCATATTGTCCCTTTTTGTAATATTTAAAATAATAATAATTTAAAAAATGGTTATTTTCACTCGCACAAAAGAGGGAGGTTGCGATCTGCTTATTGTTTATTAGAAAGTTAGAGCACAGAAAATGAAAATCAGCCTCTCCCTTCTGCAAGTATCAAGCTATGCGGATGCAAAGGCACAATTCGAGGGCCTATTGAATTAAGGGACCTCAGATGAGCACCCTCCTGCCTTTGGCTGCTGGAGAAAATCAGGCCTCTGTTCAGGTAATCATCTTGAAGATATCAGGGGAGATAGAGAGTTTTTCGGAACCTTATTTTAATTTTTTTTTCCTTGTAGATGTGAATTAATAGTTTAAAGAGTAAATAATTCTTGTGAAATAAGCCTGAATGCATTTCTCAGTTGCACAATTGCTTCAGTTCTGGGCTTGGATGATCTCAAGTCAAGAAAATCTCTGTCTTTGTGAGTATTCCTCCCAAGTACAAAATGAGTTGAAATCTGTTCAAGTTGCTGAGTAGAGAGTAAACTCCTTTTTTTTTTTTTTTAGGTTATTTTTCAACACCCAGAAGTAAATGGGGACGGAGACTGAATTTCGACACACGGTCTCTGCTATTTAATTAAAATCACAGAGGCTGCCTGGAAAGTTTTCAGCAAAGTGACTTTTGCATCGGGAGACCACAGATTCCTGAAATCAGGGGTTCTTGCTTTTCATAGAAATTCGCCTGTTCAGACCAGGAATGATCTTTTTTTATTTTTTATTTTTTTTTTCAGTTCTAGGAAAGGAGTCATCATCTGCAAAAGATCACTCCTCTTTTGCAAGAGGATTGCCCAACCGCAGCAGCGCCGAGGGGAAGGGGGACATCCCAGCTCAGCCCTATCCTTACCCGGCTCTTGATATCGGCTGTGCCCTGTCCTCTCTTTCTTTTCCCTTGCCATCTTTCCAGTTGGACTGGCTCCATGGCACACTCTATTAACTATTTGCACAGCTCAAAAATGAGGATTTTTGCCCAAGGATGAGGGACATTACTGGAGCTGTGACTCTCTGTGTTTAATTAGAGTGAATAAAGGGATGGCAATGACTTGGAGATGGATGGTCGAGAGAAACCTTTCAGTTCCCAGTAGCTGGGGACTGGAAGTAATCTCTCATGCTATTCGTGCAATGATGGCTTGTTAAGTATATGGAGTGGCTGTTTTCCTCTGGTTTTAGGAATTTTGCTTTGCTCACTTTCACGTGGGTTTTTGCACCCATGAAAACCGGAATGTGGGCGTTTTTCATCTTCCTTTTCTCCACTTCAGTTTGGAAAACTGTTTTCCAGCCATTGGTAGTCTTTCTTGTGTAATATTATCACAGCAAGAATGAAAAGCAATTGCTTTCTTTCCCATTTAATTGTACCTGTGTGTTCTTAAGTATATAACATGTTCCACTTCATGCTTCACCCACTTTTAAAATAGGCAGATAAACGAGTATCAGCATAGGACTGTTTTAATACCATCCTGTGATCTTGTTTGTGATCTTCTCCAAAAGCTACCTATATCAAAAAGTAAAACCAACCAAGCAAACAAACAAACCATGAAGAATAATCAAAACAAAAAAAAAACCTAAAGAGAAAAAAGTATACCAAATTTTGGATTCTTTTCTGGGAAAAATAAGACAGATCACTTTTTCTGCCCTCTTCAACAACACTTAAAAATACCTGACACACCCCTTGCTTCCTTTTACCTGTAAGAGAAAATTAATATTTGGCAGTTTCATCGTAAAAAGCAATATTGGGGTAATGTTCAGAGTCTTTTTCTTGTCTGTTTTATCTTAATATTCATTGTTTTGCCTGTATGTCATGAAAGGGTGACCAGGCTCTATGGGACAGGACAATGCTTGACAGCAGTGGTGGGTTTTTTACATCACATTAAAGCATTTTCTCAGGTATTAGGGCAGCACTGCCCTCAAGTAGCAGGAGTTATCAAATCACCTTCTGATGAAGGTACTTCGTAAGGAACCACAAAAAAGAGAAATCGAGCTTCTGAATCATGAAGACTTTTGCTATAAGACCACCATTAAAAAAAAAAGGGATGAAAACTGTACTGTCCAATGGAGATTTGTCCACTACACAGGAGGAAAGGGAAAGAACATGATCACATTTGACACTAAAAATGTTGCTGGGTTAATTACCACCTCACCAAGCAGAGAAATTAAGGCAGGGAGGGCATTCTCATGACAACCATTACCCAGTAGCAAGGTTTGCATTTTTCCCAAGGCTGAAGACAATTTAGCCCTGACAAATCCAATCAGTGATATGCAGGCATAACCTCTGGAGATAAGCTCAAACTTTTAGGATGCATAGGGCAAAAGATGGACTGCAGTAGGTCACTATTAAAATATTTACAATATGGCTTGGCCAGTGCTGAAATGGCACAGTTGGCCTGGAGTCACATCAAGATCTCTTGCCATTTGCGTGTTTCCCCAATGGCTTTGTGCAGTAAAGTGTTAAGTCCTCCTGAGCATTTTATGTATTTAAGGGAGTAACTTTAATATAAAGTATTGCAACCTTAGAGCAAAGCTGCTATTTTGAGAATTTTTAAACCCTTATTGACTCCTGTCAGATCAGTTTCTAGACTTATTGACTCAAGAAGTAAATATAGACTGAGAGAAAGCGAGGTCAAGTCAATATTTATCTTGCAGATCAATACATTTTGATACTAACCAAAAATTAAGCTCAATAAATGCATATATTATATGCTGCAAGGTTAGGAGAGATCCATTCAGAAAATTCGTCAATTTGAAATTTCCCCATGGAATCCAACCTTTCGGATTCAATTTGCATTAGAAAGTCTGTCTCTTTAAGGATGCTTAAGTGACAGCGATCATGATCCTCCATCACCCAATCAGGTTTCCATACAATAGGTGAGTAGCAGTGAAAGTAAAAGGGGATGAAAATGAAACGAGAAGAAGTTGGTCATGGGAGCTCAGTTACGTTACTGGGAGGAGCAAGATGAGTTATGGAGGTCATATGAGGACTAAAGCAAATATGTAAAGTGATATTTGTAATGTAATATTGCAATGCAAATATGAAGAAAGGATGGATGAATGTGGAGGTGGACTTGCAGGAACATACAGTACCAGCTCCTAAAAGAGGGCTTAGGACTTTTTTCACTTGCAACGAGTGGGATGCAGTGGTGGAGCATGTTGTGACACCTTGGTTCCCAAATGCAAGTTTGCAGTTGTGCCTGATACAGACTGGCAGTGTGTGGCATCGGCATTCTTGTAGCTGGAAAATACTGTTGATCATTTCCATGTGTCACCATATTGCTTGTTTTGATGCATGCCTGTCATGTCAAAACTGCCCTTTTGCCCATGGCCTATCTATCAAGAGCCACTGGACGGTGCTTGGTGGCCCCATGGCTGGGCTGGCCAGTGCTGAGTGCATTGCCAGCCCTGCTGTGGTGGTATGAACACTTGTTCCTCCTCTGTCCCCCTTGTCCTGGTACCCACAGGGCCATGGTGTCCCATGCCGGGGCAGGCAGCGAGACAGAGGAGTATGCTCTGTGCTACACACGGATCTCCTCACCTGCCTGGGGCCAGCCGCAATCTGTCCCCGCTCCATCCTTCCGATGCGCTTCCTCTTTGGACAACATTTTCCTGAACATCTTTTAAGCTATGAATCTACCCTTTGGGGAAGACACATGCTCTAGCGAAATGAATTTCAAACGCGTGTCAGGATATATGTGAAACGATTTCAAGAAACCTTTCTCTTTATATTTTTTCTTACTATTTTTTCCTTCTATTTTTCCTCTTTTCTTTCTTTTTTCTTCTTTTTTCCTTCTCTTTTTTCTTTCTTCTATTTTGTTCCTTCTTTTTTTTTCTTTTTTCTTTATTTCTTCTTGTTTTTATTTCTTCTTCTTTTTTTTTTTAATTTCTTCTTCTTCTTTTTTTTGTTCTCAGTAAGCTCCCGAGCACAACACTGGATGCATTCACACCCCAGATAACGCCGGTGACCTCACATTTACATAGCGCCTCTCACCCCAAAGGATCTCCAAACGCTTTGCAAATTTAGCACAAGCTGCTCTCTGCGCTCGGAAATCGCTTCACCTACCGCTGGAGCCCGGCCAGCTCCTGCCGAGAGGAGCACGGCACCTGATTAACAGCGCACACAACACTACACAAGGGCTCAGGGCAGGGAGCGAGGAATACCTTCTCCAAATGAAACTCCAGGAAGAGTTTAGGCAGGCTGAATATAATTACCCAAACTGGAATTTGGCCAGAGCACTGCAGGTATGGTGGATACTTCCCCTGGAAAAGCTGGGAGCGCGTGATCAGAAGGGCATAAAAATTGATTTGAGTGTTTCTTGCCTTTTCAGAAAAACACTCTTCTTGTCTTGTGGTTCATCTGGAAAAGTATAAGTTGGTAAAAATAAAACCTACGCAGCTATGCAAAAGCCTTCCATACAGATCGTTTTAAAGTGAAGGAAGATGATAAAATTATATACTAATTGGTAAAATATGATTTCGTTTGAAATAAAAAGTGGAGAATCTCACCAAATTTAGCTCCGCAAATGCAGCAAAGTATATTTCTCATCCAGCATAAAAAGGTGCCATTTGTTTGATATCGGTTTGATGAATTATTAATTTTATCACAGCTAAGATGACAGCTAATATTAGAACATTGAATTATTAATTTTCAAATATGGTAATAAAAATCAGAACAAACACAAATTGAGACCTATTTTAGGTGCGAGTTAACTTGCTTACATAATCTGTTTGAGTAAAACAAAACAGAGACACAGACTTAAATCTTGCCAAGCAGTTGCTTTTACCTTCGTGCCTCGGATAGGATTTTTAGCCTTTCTTCAGAGATAATATTCCTTGACCACTCTACCAAACTATGCTTATTGGATGTCACACACGTCCTGTGTCTGTCAGCCAAAACAGGGTCTCTCTGTAGTTTTCTTGTCTGTGGATACAGTTTTTGGGGTACTCAGCCCAAGAAATAATAAGGAAGCATGTGTAACCTAGGTAGAGCAGTCATCTTTTTGTTTTTGAGGACAAGCAGGTTGAAAACTGCAAGTTATTTGTAGGAAATAGTATTTGGTTTTGTCTTTTGCTCTTCTTCTTTCCTGCTGTTTTTTTTCACCACTTCTTGTCTTGTGGCACAGGGTAAATAAGCCCTTCAGGGTTTGTTTCCTTAAAACTCTTTTTGCAAGGTTTCAGCCTTAAAATGCATCACAGGGTTTATTTGGCTCCACCACTGCCCTACAGGCTAATACTGGTTTTCCTGTCAAATGTCTCCTTTGCAAATATTCTTCCTTCCCAGCTCTCCAAATGAAGATGGGAGCTTCTAAGTCTTTCTTATTCCATGGCAGAATAGGCAACAAAATATTTCCAAATTCTTTATTGTTTTTTTATGGTTTTTTTTTGAGGAGACATTAACTCAATGCTGTCCTTTAACGCAGATGAGGGTCTGAAAACAAGCACAACTCCATGGCAAAATAGGCAACAAAATATTTCCAAATTTCTTATTGCTTTTTTTGTGTTTTTTTTTTTGAGGAGACATTAACTCAATGCTGTCCTTTAACGCAGATGAGGGTCTGAAAACAAGCACAACTTACGTACATCAGGGATGCTGACCAGTATAGGTGGATTTTTTTGAGGGCAATATTCCCAGGCAAAAGAAGAGAAACAGCTGTCTGTCCCCAAGCCTCATTGGGAATTAATCCAGCTCAAAGCTGGATTAACTTCTATTTAAAAAAAAAAAAAGGCCACAAACTTGTATTCCACTGCCACATATGGCGATTATTTAGACTACAAATATTAGGCAGGGCTAGCTGGTCGGGTACTAAAGTGGGACTCATTTAAATCACATATTTTTATCCTGCTGACAAAACGGGGTGGGGGAGAAAAAGCATCTGTCACCCATCTGAGTTTGGAGAGAGACTGCGTTACGCAGAGCAGTGCGGGAGGGTGCAAGAACGTCACTAATGAGTTACACCACTGACGAAGCATGGTGCATGTAGAGCTGTGAGGAAGCAGGGCAGCACCTGGGGCACAGCAGCCCAGTGATGGTCAAGAGGGGTCTGACCAAGACCCTACAGTGAGAAAGGAGCATCCCTAGAAAAGGGATGAAAGATGGCAAAGGGGGTGCTGCACACTGAAGGAAACTTATTTGTCCTCTGATCTCTGCTGGTATCAGTTTGATTGTTGCTGTGCTTAAAGTTAAGCAAATGTTTGATGTAGGTGAGTACTCAAAGCCAGGATACAGCTAGCCTTTAAAATGCAGCTTGCACAGGAGGGCCAAAATGCATAAAATAAAACTTACTCCCATCGAGTGAACCTGTTCTGTACTTGGATGAACATTGACTTCCCGTAAGTTCATTTGAGAGCTATCGCAGAGACAAGTATGTTGTAAATATTCAGATGCTTTGCAGGTACAGTTATTACCTACAGAGCAGATGTGATGTCAGTTAAAGGTGGCGTCTGCTGCAGATCTGTGATTGCTCACAGCTAAAGCAGAACGGTGAAGCTTTTGCTGTAAATACAGACTCTGAGCAAGAGGAGGAGGAAGGTCTTATTGATGCTCTCCCAAGGAACAGGGTGTGCTCACCAATGTCTCTCCTGCAGGAAGGTGGTAGAGTTGCAGCTCCTTTCCAAGAGTCACTTTTCCATCCACCTCTACTTCATTCTATTAACTGTGACGAAAACCCCATGCATTTGCTGCTATTGCTGGTTTTCTTTTTATTTTCATTTCTTTTCTCCCATTTCAGTGGGGCATCCAGTGGTCACGCACCTGCCATGGGAAGAGAAGTGAACCACAGTTGTGTTTCATTCATTCTCAGTTCACTTATTCATACAAAAACCCCCTTCTCCCACCATGCAAAAACCAGTAGAGTTTGTAATAAGTAAAAAATCCTCAAAACACAGTTGGTTATATCAGACTGAGTTTCAAGATCTGCCTGCCTGTGCTCAGCCGAAACCCCAGGCAGCTCTGCTCTGGGTGGGCATTATATTACCCAAAATCTGCCATAAAGCAACTGTTTCCCTAATGGACCCCAAAAATCTTTTTGAGGGTTCTCTTCTCCCTGACCCATCCTAATAGGAAGAGTCAGAAAGAATAAAAAGATAACCAACTCTCGCCACCTTTTAAAGGTGATTCTTAGTATGCGGTTTTTGAATTTCTCTGGTTTCACACATTGCTGGTTATGTTGCCTATTATAAAGGATTCAGTAAGACACACTTTCTCCCAGTGGTATTTTATTTTGACACATCTCAAATGAAAATACAGCTCATTATTTTATACAGAACTCAAATATGTTGTCACCTGGTTTTCATGCATTAAAATAATTCATTTTTTTGCTGTAGGTACATGGAAAAGCAGAATGAGTTTGTAAGAAACCTATTTAGTAATTTATTTATGTATTTTTGATTATCCAAAAATGGGGCAAATGTCAGGCTTTGTCTTCCTTTAAAATGTCTTTGTGTTCAGAATGCAAGTGCTCTCTTGTCTGATCCTGTTGTATTCTTTATCATCATGGTTTGGCTCTCAAGAGGCACATTTAAATTGTCATAAATGTAGTAAAACTTTTCAGGAAAAAACACTCAGAGACCTTGTTTATTTGAGTTTTAAAAATATTATTTATCATACCCTGTAAAATTCCATGTATAAACCCTCTAGGGACAGGGGAGCCTTTTCAAATCAGTCATAAGCTGAAATCTTGTACAGGATGCAAATTAGGAGCTTGATTAAAAGAAAAGTAGTGTTAAGACTGTTTCTGGTGAAATTCCTGTAGGCACAGCAGCAATTAATGTGGGGACAGCTCAGCAAATCTGTTGTGAACGTTTTCGCTGTTTCACTTTATGCAGTGTGTATACATAAAGCATGAAATTTTGGCCCAGGTGTGTGTGCCAGTCTGTTGAGTTTACCTGATCCAGAAGGTGTTTTAAATTATGGAAACCACAGGAGATCAATACTTCTCAAAACATCTCCGCCACATTGAAAAGATTTTAATTTTCAAAAGAATAGATTTTTTTTTTGCAAGTTTTCAATGGTATCCAGTCCACATCTGAAAAAGGAGCCCCTTTAAGGTTTTGATTAACCAGAACCAACACTGGAGAGGTGGCCTCTGATCCGCATGCTTAAATTTCAGTCTTGGAACAGGCGGCAGAGGCTGGATTTAAAGTTCGAATTTTGTTTCATTTGCAGGGGAACGGAAGAGCTGGCAAGCTTAGACACTACCAGTGCTTTGTGGAAGCCGACATATGAATTTGTTCTACAAATGTGCCAGGGACAGACTGATCCAACAGTTAGATCACTTCCAGAAGACACAGAGTTAGATCTCTGCACTTACTTCCAATTCTTTCTTATAATCACCCATTAAAAAAAAATTATGCATAAAGCAAACCAGGTAATTAATTACAGAACTAAGTGATATCTCTAGAAGAGCCCCCATCTTCAAATGTATAAAACCAAATAAGCTAAAATATCCCAATCCTTCAAACAAAGAAGGTCACGCTTTTCTCATCAGTTCTGGGGACTTGAGGTTGCAGATGGATTTTGGGTTTGTGCGCTTGACTGAGGTGGGACAGAATCACAGAATCACAGAATCGCTC